>NW_022900949.1:40174612-40235131 GCF_012274545.1 Fukomys damarensis
AAAAAAAAAAAAGATATAGATGTTTAGAGAAGTTGAGTGACTTGGCCAACTTCACATAAGAAAATGGCTGGGTATGATTGTACATGACTGCAATCCTGACACTCTGAAAGGCTGAGGCAGGAGGATAGCAAGTTTGAGAACAGCTTGAGCAACTTAGCAACTTGAGACCCTGCCTCAATATGAAGTAGTCAGAGTTTGTAAGATTGGAGGATTTCTGCCTTATAGGGTGTGATGAGAACTCATTAATGAGTTCAGATGAGAACTGAATTTTATCTAGGCTAATCACAAAGCCATTAGGAGATTTTGAATGAAAGAATAAAGTAATCTTTCTTTTTTAAAAAGTTTTTTCACATGCTATATGAAAAACAGAAAAAGAGAGGCAAAGAAATACAAAGAGACATACCTGTGAAGCCTGTCAAAACAGTTCAAATGCAAGATGGCAACACATTGCTCTGGAGCGGGAGCAGTGGTGTAGTTGAGAAGCAATTGAGGTGAGGAGTTCTCTTAGTGGTGTAGCTGATAGGGCTTCCTGGTGAGCTAGAGGTGAGGCCCAATGTATGTGCCGTAGGACGGATGACCCTCAGATGAACTGAGTAAGCAGAAGCAGGAGGTGGGCAACACTGAGAAGAGGCTACAAGGAAAAGAAGCTTGGATTGGAAACAGCTGGGGATTTAAAGTTTTGATTTGATCATATTAGTGAGGAAAATGCCTGTCAGATGACACAGTAAAAATATAAAATAGTCTGGTAAAGGATGTGTAATTCAACAGAGAGAGCTGTGTTTGCAGCGTATGAATGTGAGAGTCCCTGCCACATGAATGAGGTATATATACAGCAAGAATTTATGTAGGTCATAGAGGAGAAATGAACAGAGGAGAAAAAAGAGGACTATGCCTTCTTAATAGCACCCTCCTCTCAGGGATATAGGGAGCTTTAAGGTCTGTGTCTATACCAGAGCACCCCATGAACTCTTCAGATCAACATTTTTAAGACCAGGGCCTGGGGACCATTTAAATAATCTTCCTAAGGAATTGCTCATGTAGAAACCGATGTGTCCAAGACTCAGTAATCATAAGCCACGTAGTATGTGCTATCATAGAACTTAGATTTTAATGTTGAGAAGACACATAGTCCACACTCAATGCCATACAACCAAACCCAAGGTGTGGTTCTTCTTCCCTGGATTAATTTACTAGCTCCATAAGTGCTCCGTCTACACCTATAAGGATAGGTGTCTTGCACAATTAGCTCACACACTCTTCAAATGATGTATCTTCGAAGCCATCACATTGTTCTCAAAGGCAGTAATCTTTCCCATGACCCGCATGCCCTTCCCTGGTTCCAGCCCTCAGTCTCTGCACCCAACGTCCGGCCTTCTTGAAGTCCCAAGTACACTTCTGCTGCCTCTTGGGCCCTGCTTGTCCCTTGCTGTGCCCTTGGGTCAGACACCTCTTTTCTACCTTCTTTAATCTAGTTAATTCTTACTCATTTTCAATCTTAACTCAAACATCACTTCCAAGGCTTCTCTGACTTTTCTAAGTCAATTCCCCTCACTGTAGTAGGTTATGAAATAAATTTAGAAAGTAAGGACCAGAAAGTTTGAATAAAGCATATAAAACAGAAAGTGACAGAAAATTGTTAGTGTATTGCACAGAAGGATGACTGTGATCTTACAAGCTTTTGTTTTGTGTACCAGAAAGATAATGTCTCACTTGATAATACTTTTTTAAATTTCTATTTATATTAGTACATGTTTGTAGTACCTAATGGCTGCATTCATTCTGGGGAGTTGGTACCTATATAGAACGCAATTCTTTTTGTCCTCTCTTTTCTATACTCCCTCCTTCTTGGTCCCCTTCTCTTTTGTAAAAGCTCTATCTTTTGCATTTGCAATATTGTGTGTGTGTGTGTGTGTGTGTGTGTGTGTGTGTGTGTGTGATTATCAAATATTATCTGACTCTGATTAGACAGCCCCAGGAGAGCAAAGGAGTACGCCTTCTTTCTTTCCATTTTTTCCTTATACCTTAATCAAATTAAGCACTCATCAAAGCACCTGATGCATATTTTGTGATATGGTGGAAAGAAAAAGATAGGCTTGGGAACTGACTATAGGTATAGGGTGAGCCTGCACTCTTACACTTCACAGCAAAACCACAGTCAGTTTCACCAGTGCCAATTTTGTGGGCTCCTCAACATCATAGTTGAAAACAATGAGAATTCCTAACTTTTATTTATTTTTACTAGTGTTCAAACAGAAAATGAAATTTCTTCATTCATGGATGTTAAGTGAAGTGTTAAACTCTGGAAAACTGATATTACTCTAAATTGCACTACTCCTTCAGGGGAGCTTTAGAAGTCCCAACCTTTTGGAGTACCACATAGACAACCTTGTTTTTTCCTTCTGGAAATTTTAGAGACCATAGCAGAAATAATGAATTGACATCTCATCATGACTTGAGAGCACTGTTTTCCCTGTGAAGCTATTACTGCTTTTGTGATAGTTTCTAGTTTTTTGTTTGTTTGTTTGTTTGTTTGTTTCTCTTGTCAGTTGTCCTTGTTTTCCAAAATGGAACTGTGGTGAATCAATAACAGGTGAATGGGAGAAAATATCCCACCCTGGGGAAAGGGTTGGAGCCCCAGTATTTAAAGTTGCACACCCAGAACATCACATAGATAGCCTGTCCTTGCTTTTTTATGTGCCTATTTTCATAGCTGAGAAACTCTGGACTTGTTCCTTTCGGGAGGAAAACTGAGTTATGCTTTTACTCTGTTTGTGGCCAATTTCTACATGCTGTCTTTGTTTCTATTCTACTGCACCCTTGGCTAACTTTCTCGTTCAGAAAAATGGCTGGGAATTTCCTAGGGGACTTTTATATCAGCAATACGTGACCTTCTACACTATTGTTGGCAATTATGAAAACTATTGCCACACTTCAGTGGCGGAAATCAACCACCACCTTCTTTCTCAGAATCCATTTCCAAGAACATCAAATACGTGTTATGGATACAGCAATACCTAATGGTAGGTTGAAAGTGTTTCAGGTTGGGAAACTCCAGCAAAGGTCTTCACTGCTCCTTGAAGATGTATTAAACTCAGGAGCTGGCTCCACTGTGCCTTGAATTGCTAGTCCAGTGGGATAAGTTTGGCTCTGAAATTGTGGAAATATACCCTTTTGGGTAATGTTGTTTTTCAAAGTCCTATATATTTTCAGCAACTGAATGCTATCGAGTGAAAAATGAATGAGAGCACACAAAAATAAGAATTTCCTTAGCAATCTGGCCTCCTGGACCATGAAGATCATCTCCTATCATCTGTCTACTGGGGACTTTCCTCAGCTTCTCATTGCCATCTTAATCATGTGACAAGACTGCCTTGTTAGCAAACAAATATATATTGCTTGATGTTAGCTTTAAAAACACAGGCGACTAAACAGCATATAAAATAGTTTAGGGAATTCCACAAAAGACCTCCTCTGCCTTTATGCTCCCTTAAAATCAAGGTGGTCTACCTTACTGAAAGTGGAACATGTAGAAGAGGTGAGACTTGCAAAAGTACTGGCCATAAACTCCAAGAAATGTCAATTGCACCTATGCAGTAATCATAGAAAATGAAATTACTTTTCAAAGAATAATATTTCCCAGAACTTTATACTGGGAATTACCATAAAGGAAGGAATCATTACTCCAGGAACTTACTTCCTGTAAGTTCAAATAGTATAAAACATAAGGCAAAAGCCACACCTATTTATTTTATCTGCTTGATTTCTTGCTCCACCCAAGACAGGGAATGTGGAAAGTCTATTTACCCTTTGAAATGTTGGTCATTTTTCTTGCAATACTAGGTACATCAGTGATTTCTGGTCATATGTTCTTAAGAGTGAGACCCTAGAGTATTAAGCTAAAACCAAGAGCAGTGACCACATATGCTAGATGGTCAAGCTGTGAGGGAAGAGGCTTTGTGCTTCTCTTTACCTAACTACCTTCTCCAGTCCCTCCTTTTCTTTCTAGGACTTCCCGATTATTGAAATGTTTCTTCTTAGAAGAAATCTGATCTCAGGCTGGGGATTTACCCCAGTGCCTGCCTCACAAGCACAAGGTCCTGAGTTCAATCCCCAGTATCACAGAAAAAAATCTGATCTGTCTTGTATATCTTACTGTAAAATTTTATGTCTGGCTGTGTGATAGAGTCATTGTTCTGGACCTTTTAGTCAAGTGTCTAATGAAGAATGAAGAGCAGTTATCCACAGAAAAGAATTTCAGACGTAAGACAGCATAAAGGGAACTTGAGGAAGAAATAAGTTACTCTCAGGCTGGGGATTTAGCTCAGTGGTTCTGCCACCTGCCTCCTAAACGCAAGGGACCAAGTTTGATCGCCAGTACAAAAAAAAAGTTTCTCTCTGAGCACAGCCTGAAGTTACTGGATGATCCCGCTAAAAGAAAATGTGCAATGCATAGCCTAATCTTGGTAGAGTGCTTTGAAACTTCAATTATACAGCCTCATGTCTTAACCATTTTTCAGTGTTGTTCTCAAGAATACTTCTCCTCCTCCTCTAGTATTATTATTATCATTTATTATTTTATTATCATTTCACTTGATTAAATTCTATTGCATAAATTATTTTGTGAAAAATTCCTGCTTTGTAGAAAATACTTTATTGAGGCATTATTGATTGGGGAAAATGTACATATTTAGTGAACACAACTTGATTAATTTGAAGATAATTATCCACATAAAATTATCATATCAACAAGCCTTTAAACATCTATCACCTATCCAACTTTCCTCCAGTCCCCTTTACTTTTCAAATTTTTTAGGAGGAAAAACACTTAACCTAAGATCTATTGTGTCATCAAAATGTGAGTATACAATATAGCCCTGTTAGTTCCAGGCACTGTGCTGTATATATAGGAGATCTCTGGAACTTATTTGTCTGGATGACTGAAACGTTATACTCTCAATTTCCATTTCCTTCAGGATCTTACAGCCTGTTAGTTCTACTAACTGATTTTATGATTTTAATTATTTTCATTTCTACATGTGCATAAAATATTATGGTACTTGTACTTTTTGGCTTACTTTATTTATTATGGTTTATAGGTCCATCTATATTGTTGCACATAACATAACTGACATCTTTTTTTCTTTTCTTTTCTTTTTAGAACTTCCTTTTTTCCTAAGGCTGAATAGTATCTTATTATATTCAGAAATATACACATATCTGTGTGTGATAAATTTGTGTGTGAATATATGAGATATACATATATTATATATACCAGACACATCTTTTCTTTACTTATTTATCTGTTGAAGGACATTTATATGCTGCCATTATCTTGGCTGCTGCAAATAATGCCACAGTGAACACAGGAATACAAGTAGTTCTTTAATATTTTAATTTTAATTCCTTTGGATAATAGAAGTGAGATTACAGATCATGTGGTCATTCTAGTCTTAATTTTTAGAGGAACACCGTACATTTTTCCATAATGACTTACCAGTTTGGGCTCCCTTTTCTGTGAATCTTTGCCAACATTTATTATCAGACATGAGATAATACCCCTATGATTTTGATTTACATTGTCCTAAAGACTAGTGATACTGAACATCTTTCCAACACCTCTTGGCCACTTGTTTGTCATCTTTGAAAAAATGTTCAGGTCCTTTGCCCATTTTTAATTGGTCTGTTTCCTTGCTCCTGAATTTGTGTGAGTTTCCTGTATATTTTTGGATATTAGCCCCTTATTCTTTCCCATTCTGTAGGTTGTCCTATTATCCTGTTGATTACTTTGTTGTTCAAAGCTTTTCAGTGTAATATAACTCATTGTCTATTTTTTTGTTTTGGCTGCCTATGGTTTTTGTATTCTACCAAAAATTCAACACCAAGAACAGTGTCAAGAACTTTTCCACAAAGTTTTCTTCTAGAAGTTTGATTCATGTCTTACATTATTTCCATTCTGAGCTGAGTTTTTTATACAGTATAAAGCAAAATGCCTAATTTAATTCTTTTGGGTGTAGATATCTAGTTTTCCATGACCATCTGTCAAAGAGGTTATCATTTCCTTATTTTGTATTCTTTACATCCATGTCAAAGATTGGTCATCTGTATATGCCTGGATTTATTCTGGGCTCTCTGTCCTATACATCTATGTGTCTACTTTACCTATCCATTCTGTTTTAATTACCAAAGCTCTGTAATATCATTTGAAATAAAGAAATGTGATGCTTTCAGCTTTGTTGCCACTTAGGGTTGCTTTGGCTCTTTGGTTTCATATTTTAGCATATGTGCAGCCAAAGTGAGCACTGGTTTCATAATGTTAAGAGCTGAATATTTGTTTCCCTATCAAATTCCTATCTTGAAGTCTAATCACCATTGTGATGTGGTTTTAAGAGGTGGATACTTTAGAAGGTGAGAGAGTCATGAACATCAATGAATGAGATTAGTGCCCTTACAAGAAAGGACTCAGTCTGTTACCTCGCCCCATCCACCAACTGAGGACACAGCAAAAAGATGCCATCGTCAGAGAGCTGACTGCACTGACAGAAAATTTGCCTGCACTTGGAGCTCCCGTCTCTGCAACTGTGAGAAATAAATTTACATTTATAAGCCACACCTTCGAGTGTGATATTTTGTTATAGCAATTCACTTTGGATTTTTTTTTTATTTCTTTGAAAAAATGCCATTAGGATTTTGATAGAAATTGACTCCATAGACTGCTTTGGGTAATATAGATATTTTAACAATATTAATTCTTCTAATCCAGGAATATAGGGTATCTTTCCATTTATCTGTGGCTTATTCGATTTCTTTCATCAAGGCTTTATAGTTATCAGTCTACAGATCTTCATCTCCTCAGCTAAATTTACTTCTAAATACTTTATCTTTTGTGATGTGACTGTAAAAGGGATTGTCTTCCTGATTTACTTTTCCATGGTTCATTAAAATGCTGATGATTTTTTGCACATTGATTTTGCATTTTATAATTTTACTGAATTCATTTATGAGTTTTAACAACTTTTAGTGTAGTCTTTAGGATGCTCTATTCGTAACATTGTGCCATCTTCACCAATCACCACTGAACATCTTTTCTGATTTGGGTATCTTGTAGTTTCATTTCTTGCCTAATCTCTCTATGGAATTAGGATTTCCATATTGTACTGTGTTCACCAGTAGTGAGGATAGTGGGCACCCTTGTTGTTTTCATGATCCTAGAGGACAAGTTATGGATATGGGATGGTTCTAGTGGTTTCCCAACAGTGGGAGTGCATTCAACGTATCAGAATTGTGTATGTAAAAATGGTTAAGTTGGTAAATTGTATGTTATTATTATTTTACTACAATAAAATTTTACTTTGAGTTCTAAAAAATGAATTAAATGTATTTGTAAGTGAAGTAAGACCTTTTTGAAAGTATGTAAGAATGAACACTTTAAATAACATGTAGATTTTTGTTTTAAATAAAATTAAATTTGTAGAACACCCATCCTACTGTCTGCCTCATAAATAAGGTGAAGGGGTGACTGTTGACTGGGAAACTGCCTTTGGTTTTTACTTTCTGAAGTCAGTGTGTCATGGAAAGAACACCTAGACATCAGGTCACAGGTGATGACCTTCTTCTAGCAATAATCTGCTTTTAGGAGGTGAGAGATTTAAGCACAGAGTCTATGAAGCCATACAAGACTTTATAAACTCAACTGTTTCTTTAACACTATTTCCTGGATATATTTATTTTCTTCTTTCTATTTGGTAAAAACTCCAGGAGACCAGACACTTAGTGTTTCTATTCACATTTCTTTATATTTAATCCCTATGTCTCTGGTCCCACCACTGAGAATGTGTGCTTTATTCTCTAGAGAGAGGCAAAGCTCACTTCTATGATACTATGCCTCTGAAAAAATGAAATTCTCAAATTGTGCTACATTCGTGTTTACAATTTTTTATTTTTCAAAGAAAAGAGAAGTAAATACTTCAGGAGAAACAAACTTTATGTTGTGGGTCTCATATATTTTGTCAAATCAAACTTGCCTATAGTTCAACTTCATTCTCACACCTTACAACTCACTGATTTAAAAATTTCACAAATTTTTGGAAGTTTTTAAATCAAGGACAGAATGACAACTCAGAACTTAGCAATGAAGGAACCACTGAGCTAAATCCCAGGCCCACTCATGACTTTTTAAGAAATAAATAAACTGGGCATGGTGGCACACACCTGTAATGCCAGAACTCTGGGAAGCTGAAGCAGGAGGATCACAAATTTAAGCCCAGCCTGGGTAACACAGTGAGACCCCGTCTCAAAATAAAAAAGGCTGGAGATGTAACCCAGTGAGAAGGTCCTGAATTCAATATCCAGTATAACACCAACAATAATAAAAATAAGAAAGGATAAATATACTGGACTACAATAAGCTATAAACAGAAGGTCAAATGAATGATTTGAATCCCAATCTCAGTCAGATCTGCCACTAACTTGCAAGCGTGAGCGTAGGCAAGTTACACTACAAAGGTGTGACATTAGCGTTTCCCCTATTTATGCTTGTACTCGAATGAGTGAGCTAGAGATTTCAGCAGTTAAATAAGTTGCCAACGGTCACCATCTTAGCAGTGATTAAGACAGGTCTTACATTCAGGAAGTCTCATTCTGGGGCCTGAGTTCTTCGCTCATAACTTCTAGACTTGCATATGAACAACGGATTATCTACGGAGGTGTTGAGAGAGTCCCACGAAGAAAAGCCACTCTGGAACAACTGGATAGCTTCCTTAGATAAAAGAAACCTTCATGCTTGACTGGGGTGGGTTAGGGTACAAGCTCTAAAGGGCACGCAAGGACCTCAGGGAGAGCACGCGATTGTTCTTTATCTTGATTGCAGTGGTGTCTTTGTAAAAATTCCCCCAACATTACACTGTAAAATGATGTATTTCTGTGGCATACAACACACACCTGTGTCGTCTTGATCACGTCCTTACTCAAACAGAACCCCAGGATGGCAGCTCCTGAGATGGGAACAGCATCCTCTTGACTTCAGAGCGACAGATGCACCCTGGAGAAGCCAGCGCCTGCCCAGGAGGGAGCCACCAGCGTCTCCCTGCATGACGCATGGGAAGACTCCCACTTCAGTCGTCACTTGCTCTGTCTGAGGCCCACGGGACACCAGTTCCACTGGAAACCCTCACTCCAGAGAGCGAGGCCCAGAAAATGGTATGGAGAATGTCAAAGATGACCAATGTAAAGCCCTCTTTTGGGAAACAATTTGAACTACAGTGCAATTAACTTTAAATCAACTACATCCAAATTCTAGAGACTTCATGTAAAACCTATTGTTTTATTGAACTGTAAAGTTGTTTGTAACCTTGTCCTGTTTAGAAACTAAGTAACTTATGATTATGAAGCAAAACAGGTTTAATTTTGAAAAGTATTTAGTGACTGCGTATCATTATTAAAATAAAATTTTACAGATTTAAAATGTGGACACATGAAATGAAATTATTTGTCTTCCCCCTTAATATTAAAACACCATCCAAAGGCAAAAAGGTTTGGTTTGTTTGGGTTCAACATTCAATATTTAAAATCAGACTTAAAATCAGACATATCAAATAAACTTGGTGTCCTTCTAAACCATATCTAGTAATTTGAAACCAATTGCCACAAACTATTGTATTTAAAGACTTTTATTTTACAGTGATTTACTACAGCAATTAACTTTGGGGGGGGTTGAAACAGGGTCTCACTATGTAGTTGAGACTGACCTGGAACTCACTATGTAGCCCAGGCTGGTCTTCAAACTTGCAGTGATCCTCCTGCTTCAGCATCCTGAGTGCTGGGACTACAGGAGTGAGCCACCATGCCCGACTACAGCAATTAACTTTATATCAACTACATCCAAATTCTAGAGACTTCATGTAAAACCCATCAAATGAATACATTTTACTTTTTATTTTTCTAAGTTGTTCTTGAATTTTAGCCAGCAATTTTCATGAAGAGAAGCTGGGCTAATCAATTTTTAAAAGAAATGTG
The DNA here is from genome assembly GCF_012274545.1 of Fukomys damarensis. Taxonomy (NCBI): domain Eukaryota; kingdom Metazoa; phylum Chordata; class Mammalia; order Rodentia; family Bathyergidae; genus Fukomys; species Fukomys damarensis. Next base: position 40,184,624 of record NW_022900949.1, read on the forward strand.
CTAAACTGTTTCTTTAAAATTGTGAATTTACTTATTTCTTATGGTAATTTTTTGCAGCTTTAAAAAAACATATTTGAAGTTGTATTATTGAACATTTAAAAATTTAGAATTATTACATTGTCTCAGCAGATGAGTGTTCTCAAATGAGTGAAGGAACCAGTTTATATTGTACACACATTGAAATATGGTCTATTTTACCCAGTGTTGGTATAGCTGTGCCAGGCTCTGTGTTCAGTGTCTATTTTTGCCTTTTTACTTTAAATCATATGTGTTCTGTGGTATACATATATCTCTTATATGAAGCTTATATATGGATACTTTCATATATTCTAGAAATATTTATTTTTAATTAGAATATTCCATTTGGATTTCTTGTTCATGTGAATTTGTCCTTCATTTCATTTTGGCTTACTTGCTCTCAAAGTTTTTTTCTCTCTGTTTTTTATTGGTCATATAAAAATTTTTTAAAACTTTTAGTAAATCCACTGCTTATATGGTGTTAGTAATTGCCATAAAATTAAGGCATAAACACTGAGCTCATAAAAACCTTAATTTAATATTTCACCCCCTTTCTACACAATGCAGAGACTTTAGATCCCATTGACTCTGGTTTCCCACTGCCAAACTTGTGTGCTTATTTTTGTTCTGTAGACCCACAGACATTACAATGTCTAAACAGGCAGTGCTTAGTACTGTCTATCTGTGTCCTCACTCCCCAATTCATATTTGTCCATCAAAACTATGTTTGACAAACTGAATGATATGTTAGGAAGCACTTCTTTGAAATACAACTATTTCAAATAAGTTAGATTTCATTTTCCCATGTGCGAAATTATACATTTTTAAAATAAAATTGTGATAAATACCAATAAGTTTTTTCCTAATACCAGTAAAGGTATGAGGCATCACACAGAACATAGGATCCACTACCTTTATATATGGACAAAAGGCCTTTGCTTCTGTATCCAAGAGTGGCACATTCCTACCTTAAAGAAAATATCCATTTTATAAAACATAATTTATAATGTAAGGAAGTTAGATGCATAAATCAGCAGTTACAGGTGGCTGCCTTCCTTTGGTTTATAAACATCGAGAGAGTCACTTAAAGTTTAGAAGAAACAAGCTAGGAGCTAGAAGGAAAGCTTTTGAATATTTCCCCACATTGAGCGATAGTATTAATTCAGGGATGGCAGTGTGACTGTCTTCATAATGGGTCCAGTCTGTTCTGATGATCCCTGCACCAAGGAGTAGGTGGGGCAGGAATGGTTTCTAAGTGCACATTGCAGAAATCATGGAGGACCACAAATTCCAGGACCTTCATGGCATTTCACCAGAAGTTATATCAGCACCAAACTATTTTGACTTTTCCTTTCAGCTCTGCCAGAAAAAATAATAATTTCCTTTTAGAATCTCTAGCTCAGAATCTAGGTTAACATGGAACTTTATGTAACCCAGCCAATTTATTTTTCAGAATGAAACCACTAAAGTAAATATGCTTTGAAATTACTAATACCCACAGCAAAGAAGAAGGAAGCTAGGCAAACAAAATGTGAAAGGAATTTTGGATGGCTAAAACAGAAATTCCCTCATTTTCCCCATTAAGAGAAAATTTTATTTATAAACTTAACACTTTTAACATTCAATTATAGAATTTTTAAGCAGAAAAATAAAATATATTTGTGCATGTAACAACTACCTATCTACCAACATGTGAGACTAAAATATATTAACATTTCGTTACATCTGCTTCAAGTCATTTTTAATTTTTAAAAATCCTTAGATTGGGCCTGGGATGTAGCTCAGTGGCACTGCTCCTGCCTGACAAGAGCAAGGTCCTGAGTTCAATTCCCAGTACCAGAAGAAAAAAGTCCTTAAAATTACTGAAGTCCCATTCACCAACCCCCTTCTCTCTTCCCCATCCAAACTTTAAAATGACAGAGTCATCCTTGTTAATTTCTGACTCTTTATCATATATGTATTTCTATAAGTAATATTTGGTGCTTTACCATCCCCATAAATGGAATACTGAACGTAGCCTGTTATGACTGTTTTTACTGGAAAGAATGTTTTAAAAACTTACTCACGTTAAGCCCATTCGACTGAATTGTGTCATTTTAACTCAGTGTCATTGTCTTAGTCTTCAGTTGGACGACTGAGGGACAGTCTTTGTTCCCACATCTTTGCTCTTACCAGTAGTACTTCTTGACCATCATTACATGTGGCTTCCAACACACTTAGTTGAGAATTTCTCTAGGTTGATACTTAGGAGCAGTAATACTGGCTCAAGATGTGCCTATCTCCAGGTTCAAGTAGGTATTGCCACACTGTTTTCTAAGGTGCTCACCTGCCCTTTTATTTTGTCCAGCTGTGTTCAAGTTATTCCCCCTCCACCCATTCTCACCAAAACTCAGCATTAACATATTTACCAACTGTCAACTCTTTGATGGATACAACAACAACAACAACAACAAACCTACAGTTGTGATTTTTTTTTTAATTTTTGGGGGGTAAATGATGAACTAAGCCTCTATGAAATTTCTTTTAATTCCCTACTCTTACTTGTTCTTTTTTTCTATTTGATTGTCTTTTTCTTTTGGATATGTAGCAGATTGTAATATATTTCGGACACCAATCGTAGAAGAAAATAATTTTCACTGTGTTTAAAATTAGTCTGTTAGTCCATTTAGATGTTACAGTTTGATTTTTATTTCCCTGTGTCCTCATAGATAGGTTTGGTAATTCATTTTACTTTTAATCTTCTGAAGCCTCACTCCTCATTCCCTGTACAAATAGGATCTGTTGCATATTTTAGTAGACCCTAATCTTTCTTTGTACCAGTATGGTTACCTCAGAGTGGCAATATAGCAGAATACTTAAGAGACCAAGGCAGGCTCTGGCCGGCCTGACGTTGCCTAGCTTTAAATCCCAGCTTTGTATGTCCCTAGATTTACAATAGTAGATACATTATATAACTTCACTGTGTCTCTGTATTTTCATCTGCTAGAAGTACAAAACAGCAGTACTTGTAATGTTACAAGGGCATGACATCCAGAACAGAGTTCTTGCAAGTGTAGCTCTCTTGATATCTGCTTCTTGGAGACTGCAGTATAACACATACATATCTAAGTTCATCCTTAGCTGTGCCCTAGTTTAGTATTTCCCCAAATACACATCCTCATTCTCCTCTCAGTCCATGTTGCGTGAAGAACTCTCTTCTCTAGTCCTATACATTCTGTTCTTCCCTTCTTCAGAGAATGGTTACTCATTATTTTTTAAATATTTTTATTGAATATAACATACATACAGAAAAATGCACATATTTCAAACTCAGTGAATTTTCACAAACTGACCTAGCTCCCAGATCAAGAAAGAAAACACAGAATCCTTTCACGGTCCTTTTCAATCAAATCCCATGTCCAAGTTCACTATGATTCTTTTAGAATTTTCTTTTTGCTTGTTTTTATTTTTTGTAAGTAGAATCTCCTGGTTTTAGTGTCTGAATCCCTAACTGGAAAAATATGTTTGCAAGATTCATCCATATATTTGTGCTAATCGCAGTTTGTTTTCCTCAGTGCTGCTGCAACGTATACAGTACTCTACTGTGCAACTATGTCATAACTGATTTATTGTCGATAGATTTGGGGGATGATTTAACTTGAGATGACCACATATAGTCTGCTATGAATGTTCTGCTATATGACATTTTAAGATTATATATGCTTATTTCTATTGGGTAACTCAAGAAGGTACTTAGTGGATTATAAGTAATATGTGTGTCTGCCTTAGCAAATAGAACCATTTTTCCAAACTGTATTCTTTACACTTCCAACAGCAGAGTTCAAGAGTTCCAGTTGCTCTACATTCTCACTAAAAACTGGAATTATCTGTCACTTTACTATATACATTCTGATGGTTTGCTCGTTGTTCAGATATCTGTGCAGTTGTGTTGGTGATTATACGGGTTTCCAGTGGTTTGTTCCTGAACCTTTATACCATACAGAATGATTGCTCTTGATTCTATTTTATTAAATCCTTCTATTTTTGAATCAGGCTTATTGCTACTTTCATGCTTTTCTATCACAAACAATACTTCCTTATTCTTCGTATACTTCCTCTAACTTCCGTACTCATCAGTGAGTATGGTAACTAAGGTAACATTTTAGTTCTGAATCAAGGATGCAGATTTTAGGAAGTGTGGTAACCTGTTGTATTCTTCAGAAATGATCTGCTGTGAAAAGTTGTCATATCTACTACAACAGAGCACACGGTGGGTGGTGGGAATGTTAATTTCTCCTCCTCTCTTGCCCTAGGCCTATCAGAGAACAGAGGCTCATCCAGGCCCTTTTCTGTGCTGTTGCCTTTGTGTAGATGGATAAGCAGTTTCCCTTTACCCTCCTTTCCAGCCAGGCCACACATTTTTACCTTTAGACAGTGTAGCAATTAGTGATCTATACTGCAAACACACCCAGCTTCATTCCAAAACGAGCCATATTGATCTGTTTTTTCAAACAACTTAGATAGCAGTAGAGCCTGGAGAGTGTTTATCTTTGCATTAGATTACTCCCAGAAGCAAAAGACTCAGAAATAAGTTTCTAAAATCCAGTTAAGTGTCCTAATTCTGCTTTTGTTCTCCCATTCAATTGATTCCTAATTCCACATGTCTTGATTTCAGAATGAGACATATGAATTCTGAATTTTGGTCAGAGCTAACAAAAACAAACAAAACCAAAAACTAGGGGGTGTGCTCCTCGCTGGGGTGCAACTTGTGGTCAGGACACAAGGAGATAACATATACCAGTAGCCAAATTATTAAGGACAAAGCTCTGCCCCGGCCCCAGTATGTTTTTACCCATAATCACCTCTGTTACTGGGGTAGACACAGGTTACATGCTTGGAGAGTATTTTTGGCAACCACATAGGAAGCATTATTTTATCAGGTTGACACATGCTAGTCTTTGTGAGTGACACATGAATGATTTGCCAACTTTAGGAGTTTGATTTCTTCAGATTGCATTCTCAAGAACAAATGACTGGTTATTAATTATCTTTCCAGCTCTGCACTTTCATATTTTAGTGTGGGGGAAAATGTAAAAGGATGGAAACATATGCTTTGCTTATTTTATACATTTTGGAGTCTTCTCTAAACATTTGACATATATGATGGTCTCTCAATGTATCTAGTTTTAATGTTTAAGAATATAACTATTAACACAGTAATTGCAGAATGAAAGACTGAAAATTCTCTTTAAAATAATGTTTAAATTTGTTCAGAATTCAAAACTGTCTAAAGCAATAAAGTGACTAGTGAGAGTACTGATAGATTATAGCAACCACTATCACCATAAGAGCAGTAACCATAAAACGTGCCTGACCTACTCAGCACGTTGGTGTTTCCAGTAGCGAGTGACAACAACTTCTAAAACAAATTCAGTGGAGTTAGCTCTGATACTTTCCATATATTCTAGCTATGGTTCGTTGAGAATAATTATGTTGTAGATAAGCTAAATAAATATGAATTCTTCCAATTCATATAGTGCAATGTTCCCAGTGAATGAAGGGGTGGGGGGAGAGGAATCAGCAAGACACACAGAAGGACCTGTGGTTTGCAACTGGACCCTTTCCTGTGGCTCCCACCCCCCAGCAATGTCACAGTTTATAAATGCATAGGCAGCCTGTAAGTTGTAGAGTTTTCAGATGTAATCTGGAGAATATTTGCACCAATGTGGTACCAGAAGATCTCTCAAGACTTGTGGGGGAAGATTTTGGCCTCCTACAAAGCCTTGGACACAGTACTGAGGTCCAGTGCCATCAGATTCCCAAGGACAGGAGGACTCCAGCGGCCATCTGGTTATAAATAATTACTCAGTGTGACTTGCCTATGAGGACCCAGAGTAATACAGCATTTTCCAATGTCTGTGAGATACAGCACATTTGTATATATGTCAAATAAATAATACCAATGACCACTTTTTCACCCAATACTTTAGCTTACCCACATATAATGCCTAACATATTCAGCACAGAAATTGTAAAACTAACTTGAATAAGCCTGGAAAAATAATGAAGAGTAATGGAGAGAGGCTTGGTTTTGGAGCTTGAAGACCTAATTTCAAGTTTTGACTTGAGGCAGCCATAAAGAAGCCCATTAAATTTTCTCAATTTTAGTCTTAACTGAGCAATTGGATATTTCCTTTCTCAAAGTGTGTACTAAAATGAAAGGATATGAGTGTCATTTAAAATGGCAAGCACAGAAATGCTGTGTGTATGATAGACACATTATTTTTATAAATCTTTTACATTAAAGTTCAATAAGGAAGGACGCTTCCTTTCTTTTCCTTTAAACTAGTGTGGTTCACTATTCACTCTGAAAAAAATATTCTATAAGGCCTTTATTTGAGTTTTTAATGTATATGCACAACTTTTACTGGCAACATTTCATTTCAGAATGGTGAAACAACTATGTAACTTAAAAATATAAATATAAATATTACTATACTTCAAAAGAGCAGTTATTTATACTAAAAGTAAAAATTTACATGACAAGTATTTTGTCATTAACTGTTTCCAGCAAACTTTGTTGGCATAAAATATCCAGCATCTCACCATGGTCACAGAAATGCATTCACAAGTAATTTTACTGTACTCTTAGCAATAATCATTTTAGTGCCTCCCTAGACCAGAAATTTAGCAAGACTGGACACTGGTCGGCATTGTGCAATGTTGTCGTCAGACACACTTGATCATATAGTTTACAGATCTCCTTGGCTAACTCTAAGGCTCACTCATGCTCTCCAAGGGGATCTTAGAATATGAATTTTTACTACCAGAAATATATGTGTCAATGGACTCAGTAACAAAATTGTACTTATCTGAGAAGGTCTAGAGAAGCTATTTACAAAGCATGACTGGCAAGTACTAAGAAGAAAAACACAGGTGTGGAAATTTGGCAGTAAGGATGAGTCATATACACCAACTTGAGGCTGCGGGAGACCCTTGGAGACCACAGCAGCAAGAATTGTTGCCGCTCTAATCACATTCAAGAAGGGATCCACAAACAGGAGAGGGTGTATAACATCGGAAGCATAAAGAATATTTAGATCTAGACAGAGAGGTGTCCACCTCTAGGATATTTTCCCATAAATCCCTCAGTTGAGAGAATAATAAACGTAAACATGAAGGCAAAGTAGCACGGAACGCGTGGCAGAAGATTAACTTAGGGGGCAGACAGTGGAGCCACCATATACCACACAGTCAAAACCTAAGCCAAATCCACACCCTGTGAGGCAGAATGGCTAGATGTGCTCAAAGTTTGCATTCATCCCTTACCATGGTATTTTGAAAAGTGAATAGAACATTTTTCATGATACGTGTGAACCACACTTTGTGTGGAAGCATCTATGCATATTTTCCCACTTAATTTCCCATCAAAGATATACTCTGGTCCATCTATCGTCTTACAAATAATTTTAGAAACTCATAACAGTATTATTTGTTCAGCTTGGCATTTGTTTGAGGAAATGCAAATAACACAGAAATCCCCCATTCTTCACACAGAAGAAAGGGTGGAATGTTTTTTATCTTTAATCTTTTGGAGAATTCCTGGTTGTGCTTTCTTTAATCTTGAAGATTGGAATTAGCCTAGTGTCTACTCTGATATCTTAGAAAAGTTCCTTGTTTTCTATAATTGCTATAAGTTCAACCAAACTCGAGGCGATTGCTGTGTGACTGGAGAAATTATTGGTTTCTTAAGCTTTCTGTTGTTGAAAAGTTAGTGCCTTCTTAAGCAATGTTTACCACCACATGCAAAAAGTGAAATGCTTTTTTCATTCTTTCTTCTGAAGTTTTCAAAAATAACATGGATGGAAAACCAAATGTGCAGTGGCACCTTGGTTCATGAACTTAAGTCTTTCTACAATTCTGGTCACAGAATTCATTACACAATTCTGGTTGCAACCATAAGCTTATTACATATGTACAGTACATAGTACCCCCACTCTCCAGTAATTTAAAATTAAGGTTAGCATTAGGGTTGGGTTAGGGTTAGGGTACATGCTTGCAATTCAGTTGCAACCAGAATTATTGAACAAATTCTGTGACAAGAATCATGGAAAGAATTAAGTTCATGAACCCAGGTACCACTATATTGCACTGAAAGAATCTACTTACCAAAATCTTGAAAATAAAATATTTTTAGGTAATATCAACAAATGAACCTATTTCTAAACATATTTCTAGCTAAAAAGTGGCAGTTATCACAGCTACTTGATTTTGTATGTTGTATGTACAATGTGTATAATATGGTATTTTATATGTAATGAAGATTTAAGATAAACACTATCTTCATACTTTTAAATTGTGTATGTTTACATATTTACATTAATGCTTCTACTTAAGAAAATTAGCTTTGTAATTTGAAGATCACACAAGTGTTTCAAAAGTTGGTGATAGCAACTTCCATGCTCAAGTTTGTGTCCAGTCTGTGTCTACACAAATAAAATCCATGTCTTTACACCCAACTTTACTAATACCATTGAAGCAAAGTGTTTCAGTTCTACAAATTGACTTTTCCTTTTTCCCTTAACCTTGCTTGAATAGTCTATCTTCCTTTTTCATTTTTTACTTCTTTGGCTTATTTTTTATTAAGTTTATTGGTACATTTTAGGTATACAATACAGTTACATTCATTATTGGGATCTTGTATCTTTACATGACGTATCTTGGTTCTTATTTTTTTCCCTGTTGACCAGCCCTCCCTTCACCCCCTCCACCCTTCCTCATTTACAAAAATAATGTTTCCATGTTTTTCCTTTTCTCATATTATTTTCTTTTCCCTTTTTGCCTTTCCCCTCCCTCTCCCACTTCCTCTACTCTTTTAGACCTTTCTTTTCCTAGTACACAATATGAGTTATACATTTTGATCCTTATTTACACTTTTAGTTTTTCACACCAGAGAAACTATTCAGTATTTACACGTCTTAATTTTACTTGAGTATGGCCTCATTATGCATCCACTTAGCCATAAATGTCTAGTTTCTCATTCTTTATGGTTGAGTAGTACTCCATTTTATTAAAACACACACACTCACACACACACACACATCTTCTTCTTCTTCTTCTTCTTCTTTATCAAGTCTCCAGTTGATGGGCAATTGGGCTGTTTCCAAGTTTTAGCTATTACAAACTGTGCTGCTATAAACATGAGTGAGCCTATATCACTTGTGGTATGATTCTATTAATTCTTTTGGGAAGATACCTAGCAGAGGAATAGCTGGGTTAAATGGGACCCTTATCCTTGTTGTCTGAGATATCTCCATATTGATTTCCATAGTGGTTGCAACAGTCTGCACTCCAAACAACAGTGAAGAAGGGTTCCTTTCTCCCCAAAACCCCACCAGCATTTGTTATTGGTTAATTTCTTGATAGCAACCATTATTTCTGGGTGGAATCTCAGTGTTGTTTTCATTTGCATCTCTCAAATGACCAGTGATGTTGAACATTTTTTCATACATTAATTTGCTGCTTTTACTTCTTTGAGAAATGTCTGTTCTTTTCAGATACCCAATTTTTGATTGGATCTTTAAATTTTATAAGTGTATAATGCTGAAATTCCATTTGATCTAAGTGATTGCCTTTTTGAGGAAGTTTTTTATTGTTTTATAGTAAGTGAAATTATAGATGAGTGAATGAAGAGAATTAGTTGGCATTTAAAGGTGATAAAGATGAAATTGGGAAGTGGGTTTTTAAAAAAATATTCTTTACTAAGATTCAAGTTGGTACCATTTTTTAAAATTTTTGCTTTCAGGGTGGGGCACTGCACAGATTACACAGACATATTTAATACATTAGGAGGTCTTATATAAGGTTGTTTTGGGTTTGTTTGCTTGTTTCATGTTTTAAGACAGGGTCTCACTATGTAATTAGGCTGGCCTTGAACTCACATTGATCCTCTTGCCTCACCTCCAAGTGCTGGGGTCACAGGTGTGCACCACCATTCCTGGCTACACAGTTGTGAATTAATTCATTGATTCAATCTTCAGTTGGCACTAGAAATCTCTTAAGATTAGACTTTTGGGTTGTTTTTGTGGCTTTCCACTTCATTTTGGAAAATCAGTCTGAGCAACAGTAGCACAAAGAGCTCACAATTTGAAGTGAGACTGGTTGTAATTCACTAAAAGTTTTCAGTTCTAATTCTAAAACCTTTCAAGCAAGGTTCTGTTTCATATCAAATTCCAGGCCCACTGCTGAAATTCTTTCGCTTCTCTAATCATGTCATGGTCTTACCTATAGATGACTTCTCTCTTGCTGTCTAGACTGCTCCTCCCTACACATTTACACATCCCTCTTCTCTTTGTGTGGCTGACTCCTACTCATCATGCTGAATCTAGTTTAGTTTTTCTTGCAGAAGTCTAGGCTGGTTATATTGCATAACCCTTGGTGACCAGCTTTCAACCTGAGCCTGTGCTATTATTTTATTGAAACTCTTCATTTGCTCATTTATCTATGAGATTCTAAGGATGAGAAATTGCAAAGGGGGCTGGAACAAGATGGCTTGAGTTAAAAGAAGGGAATTTGGAAATGAAATTTAGGCAAAACTCTGAGGAAAAAGTAAGAGTCCCACAATTTGTCCTGAGAAAAAATCTAGGAAGGAGAAATATCCTCTAGCAGGAAGCAATTAAAATGTTTCTGAACAGCCAATACTAGAGTTGAGTTCTAGTTGGTTCCTGCTGGTGCATCATTCATAAGTATTTTGTTAATTCTGTTATGCTAACCACTTATGAGTTAACGTGCATTTAAAATTAGAAAAGAAAGTGGGTTATGCTCCATACCACAGGTGATAGTAACCCATGGAGAGAATAGCAGCTGCAGGTACCTAGAGTGACTGTAAGGAGCTAAATATCACAGGCAAAGTAGGTTGTTATGTTGTGCCAACTGGTGAGAAAACAAGAGAGGACACTTTCTTGTGGAAAAGGTCTTATAGCATATCTTTAAATATGAGTGGAACAGGTGACCCTTTTGGACTTCAGGTCATCCGATTACATAAAGATGATTCATGAAAATATCTGAGCCTATGTCTTCTTCGCAGTCTTTCAAATCCTCACCAATACAAGATTGATTGTCTATGCATCAATGCAATTAGCCACCTCATCTAATTCTTTCTATCCGGGACAATAACTACATTTATCCCTAAAGACAACTGAGGAAAGTCTATGGGCTTACCAGTCTCAATATCTACTAGGATATATTGTACCTTGTTCAAATATGTCTCAGATAGCCCTGAGTCTTTCACTCTAAAACAAACTTTCAAATCACCCTAACAAGTTATACACACAGATGGTAGGGATTTCTTAAAATTACATTAGATCCATAAATTAATTGGGGAAGAAGTAGCATCTGTTTTACAATATTGTCTCTTTTGATGTCTTTCAATAAAGCCTGAGTTTTTTCATAAAGTTCTTACATGGCATTGTTAAATTTCTTCCTATTGATTTAGATGACTATGCTAATTTATACAAGGTAATTTTAACTGCTTTTCCTAGTGTACCGAGATTCATGTTCAATTGAATTCTTTAAGTTAAAGCAATTATCTTTATGTTCTTTTAAATTCTATCTTGACAATCATATGACTAATGAATAATTTATCTTGTTTCTACTTATTCATAGTACTTTTAAAAAGAAAATATTTGTTCTTGTCTCCCTATATTATGCAGAACTTTAATAAAAAGTTGAATAGAAATAGCGAGAATACAGTCCTTATTTTGTCCCAATCTTAAATCTTATGATTCTAACATTTTACCATTAAATATTAATCTGCTATCAGTTTTTAATTTAATAAGTTTCCATATTTAAAGTTTCCCTCTCATCTCTAAAGGTTTTCTTTTTATAATGTGAATGGATATTAATTCATATCTCGTTATATTGGAATCTAAAATATTCATTAAGTTTTTTCCTCTCTTGGTATCTATCATTATAATGAATTTCAGTCATTGATCTTCAACTATTAAAGTAACTTCTCATTTCTTAATTGTGATATACTATAATTTTTAAATGTTTTCATTTTAGTGTTATTTTAATAGAGAATTAATTAGTATTTATTCAATTGTCACAAGATTTTATGTTATTTAAAATTTTTAAATTAGATTTGGAAAGACAATATTGTAGGTATTTGTTTAAATAATCTAAGTTTCAGAATGCAATGCTATTAAATTAATCACAACTTCTCCTTGTACTTTCAATTTTTATATGTTTATGACTTTTATTACTTTTTGAAAATGACATGTGAATCCTTTCTATTAGTTATCTCCTTTCTTCTTTATTGCTTCCCTTCTTTTCTAATACAGGCATTGAAGTTAGGAGTATGAAGTACTTACTATCAATTGGAATTGGTAGCCTGCCAGTCATGTTAGCTTCCTAATGCTGCCAGAGCATATCACCCCTTCACATCTTGTGATATTAGGAACCCAGCATACTGTCTTGCAGTCCTAACTTCAAGGTGTAAGTGTGCTGTATTCATCCCGAGGGAATCAGGACACAGGCCCTTTCCTTATCTTTCTGCCTCTCGAGTAATTTGCCTGCCCTGACTCATGGGTTTTCCTTGCAGCACTTCAACCTTCCCTTCCAGTATTCCATTCTTCCCTGTTCTCTGGCCCTCTTGCCTCCCTCTTATGAAATCTATGCAATTATAGGGCCCACGCCAATAATCCAGGATAATCTTCCAATTGTGAAACCTTCGACGTGATCATATCTATGAAGTCTAGAAGTGGTTGGTGTCTAATCCACTATGAAACTCCTTTGCTGAATTATTTAGTTAATTATTGTATTTTTAATTTTCAGATTGTTTTCAGTATGCTTAGTCTTTGATCATATTTGAAGCCCCTTTCCTCATATATTTCAGCTTTATTCCCTGTTACAGATAAGCATCTTATGAAGTATCCTATCATGCTCCTTTAATTCAGTGCCCAGCTATGCTCAAATGATCAGACATAGAGACCAGATGATTGAAAATCTGAAGTCATCTTTATTAGTAAAATGAAATACAGTTGGAAAATTAAGAAAATTTCAACATACTCTTTTTAACCCATTGTTGAAAGGAATTCTGTTTTTCTACAATAAAGTTTTATAATTTTCAACATAATATATAAAATTTTAAGGGGTAAATATTTATAAATTCTAAGTCAAAATGTGACTTTAAATAAAACAAAGAGATTCTTAATAGATTTAATCTACAAGGGAAAGACAAACACCTGATGACTTTGACAGTAAATTATATTTTTAAAATTTTATGTCTACATTTTCACTTCCATAGTATCAAAAGCAATACAGAATATCCTTGGGGAAGCATAAAGGCATCTTAAAATTTCAAAGACAAATGCGAGGATATCCAAACTGTGCTTGTCAGCACAACTAAAATTTCAGATAAAAAACACACTCGCACCAAAATATTTTTTTAAATAAAAATAAAAATGTAACTGGCTGTCATTTTGTTTGCATTTACTTTTTGCCAAATTTGAATAGCTCGATCAAAAGTTCTCTAACTTAACATCATTCAGTATCTAAAATAAATATTAATTAACTCTGACATCACACTCCCATATCAACTGTGCTTCTTCCTTCTCTATCTTTCCAAAGTCGTGCAGAAATATCACAATATTTGATGCATAAATAAATACATAAATAATAAATAGAGGAACAGTTACACTTGAAGATAAGTTACGTGATCATGAAAAACCGTAAAGTGCTTCCATGCGTCCCCTGACACCCTGCTGAGGAAGGGTGGTGGCCGATTTTCCTTCCGCGAGGGAGGAATAAAGCGGCCTCCAAGGTGCAGGTGAGCAGGGAATCGTGGTCCTGGCCAGCAGAACTAGGATGCAGATTCAATTCATAATAATCATCAGGATTTTCCAGCTAAATTTAAATTTACAGAAAACATCACTGTCTTATCATCTAATGCTTGCAGTATCACATTTCTACCAACCAATTCCTGAGGCAGAAAGCCAGTTACTCTCCTAGAATTTGATCTCAATTTCAATTTTGTTCTTGATAGAATGTCCCATGCAATATCTAAAATGTTCGGATATTTACAAAATGATTTATCGCTTGCCATATTCAAATAAATAACTTTTAATATATGTATGTCCTAGATATTGCATGGTACAGTGCAAAAAACTATTTGTTGTTTTCTGAAATTCAAGTTCAACTGGGCATCCAGTGTTTTATCTGGCAACCTCACAGCAGACCCACACCATATACAAAGAGCTGAAGTAGATTTGTTTGAATTTCACAGGCGTCTTCACTGAGGGGTTCTTGGATGTCACGGACAATGCATGTTTTTTTCAAGAATCTTGGTTCTCAGCCCTGAAAATAGATAAAATAGAATTTAAAAATTGAATGTTATGAATGTTCTAGTAAGGAGGAAAACTGAGTTCTTGAACATCTATTTCCTTAAATAATTAATACAGTCTTAGACAGTCATGTGTTAGAAAGACCCTGCGATTTCAGGCTTGTAAATGGGGAGACTAGGTAACTTGCCATCTACTGCGGGACATTTTGGGGAATAAAAGGGAACAACTAATGACATGGCATGGGCATAAACCAAGCTCCCGTGGACACATCAAAGTATGGCAAAATTCACAGTTGCTGCTATGTTTTTCTTTTCAATAGAGACAGGATTTTGTAGCAACATCGGGAAATGTATAGGCTGGATTTTAAATTGTACATCTCAGAATAAACAAGTGAAATTTTAAAAAACAACAATAATTTACCTCTTCAAGAATTTTTCCACAACAACCTGCACCCACTGTTTCTGGGGGTCCAGGCAGAGCTCTCTTCCATCAACGAGCTTCACACTGAAATGAGAGGCGGGGTTAACATCACCATCGAGATTTAGGTTTCATTATCCAATCACGGTTCTTTAAGTGTAGACATGAAAACCCAAGTCCAAAGCAACTGTAAGCTACCAGGCATCAATGGTACCCAGAGGAAATACGTAGGCAAGAATTTCTGTCCTGATTTGCTCACTACTTTACTCCTAGTGCCTGGAGCATTCCTGGATACTTCCACTTTCCTCGCTCCTAGGTTTGCTAAAGCACATTTTCTAATGGTTTTGAGAGTACTTACATGATTTCTGTATTGGCACAGCGTGGTCCACTCTCAATCACTCTTAATTCTTTGATAAATCTGGGGTGGAAAGGAGTGGAGTGAATCTTGATACACTGGCATCGAAGCTCTGTACCAACTTTTGCCACAACTGCACCTGTGAAAAATAAGAAAAAGGAAAGGATTAAGGATTGAGTCCACCAACAGGTATGGCTCTGCTAATGACTCCCTCGTGATCCCAACACGATTGTCTGGAGACTAGGAAAAGCTTCACGTTTCCACTGAGTTCATTCCTGACAATGAAGGTCAGATATTTTCCTATAGCCTTTGACCACAGTTCTACTCTTTGCTCTGAAGACAGTTAGCACTGAAAACATGGAATAGCATTCTGTGCGAATTTGGTGTTATGTTGATACGCTCATTGCCCCTTTCTTTTACTTAATATCACATAATCCTCTACAACACCAGAATGCTATTTGTTGCAGGAAAACTGATATTTGCAAACTGATTCAGAAAGAATTAATAGAAAATGTAAGTGAAGGACACAGAGATGCTACATGTCTGTAAAACCCTCAACACTTAAAAGAAAAAATTTTAAAACTACATGCTCTAAACACAACTCCAGTAAAGTCTTTACAGAAGTGACAGAGATTTATAATCAGGATATACTTAAACGAAACTGGAATTGATAGTTATCTGAGGTTTGTCAAGAAAGTACTACATTGAGTTGAGTTATCTTTCCCAATAATAATAGATAATTTTGGTAACTGTGGCCCTCACCAGGATATTCTGCAAATTACAGTTTTCATATATATATGAAAATGGAGATATATATATATATATATATATATGTACATACATTTTGCACATACATATATATGGCAAAGTATTAATTATAAGAGCAGAATATTCATATTCATCAACTTTTTTCCTTTTATAAGAAAATAAAACTTTAAATATACACTAAATAGCTGCAGAGATTATTTTCCCTTCCTGATACTCATTATCTATGCATGAAGGTTGATCTTGCTGTCTGTGAGGGCCACAATTAGGCCCAGAAGAACACTGTGGACAGAAACACTGCTTACCCTGGCACAGAGCTGCAGAGAGAAGGCAGGCTGCCAAGAGGGCCAGCGCGAGCTTGGAAGGCATGTTTACTCCGGTGAGCTGCTTTCTTCCGGTTTCCTGTGTCTGTTGTCCTCGAAGCTCGAAGCTCCTGTGTTCTGCTGCTTCTGAGGATTTGTGCTGGATGGAGAGCTCCCATGGCTTTTTATATCATCCCAACACTAGAAAATTCATGCACCCTCATCCTCGCATTATGTCAGAGGAAATTCCACAACGTGCAACCACGGCCCGCCCCTGAGGCCAAACCTGACTCATCCAACTTCCTTGATTGGTTCCTTATCACATTTTAAGTGTTACTGAAGTGTCTTTTGATCTTTAAGATAATTTTAATAAATGTGTATTTAAATGTTCAAGTTTCTCAGTTTGCTAACTTGCTGTCTGTGGCTACATATGGCTGATAATCATATGTAGTGAGAGAATAGAGTTGTCAGATCGAAAGCATTGCTAATTACTTTTTCTCCTCCTCCTCCTCCTCCTCCTCCTCCTCCATTTTAAACAGGATCTCACGAATTTACCTATGGTGGCCTTGAACTCTCCTGCCTCAGCCTCATGAGTAACTGGGAATACAAGAGCCCCACCTTGGTTTAATGTTTCTCTCTCCTAAAAGTGCTACACAGCAATGAGCTCACTTGCAGAAGGATGTGTGGAGGAGAGTGCCACTTCCAAATGTTTTTTATAAATACTTTCACAAAGTTTGTGAGCAATCTTATTCCTTTATTTTCAACCAACCCAAGGCTGAGCACAAGTAGCTTCTGGATTACAGTACCTTCTTCAGCAAAGTAAATGTTCATTCTATGCAATGCAGTTCTCTTTGTTCTAAACTCCAGTATTTCAGAAACTTAAGTACCCAGTTATTCATTTATAACATATCAATTATACTGTAGTAGATGTAAATTACAAATAAAACATAGCACTTGATTTCAAGAAGTTTGTAGTCTAGTTCTACTTGTGGGTGATTAACCACACAAGCAAGTACCATGTGGTAATGGGTATTTAAATCCAGATAACTACAGCATGTTCCAAAAACCAACAAATGGGACCTTTGATGCAGTTTGGATAAAAGAAGTTTTTTCTGAAGAAAAATACTTAAAAACTGACCAATATGGGTGAGGAAAAGAAGGAAGAAAGGCCAAGAGGAATGATTTTACTAGTGAAAGTTTCTAATTGCTTATCATACAGAACACAATGTGTGGAGTAATGAGGAGAAAATGTTGGGGCCAGATACACACGTGCACATGCACACACACATGTGCACACACATTTTCAGAAAAGCCTATCCTCTGTCATCATTGATACTGACATGTTTAGTAGGAACACACCCTAGCACAACTCTTAAGTTTACCAAGACTCCATCATATCATTGGTACCACTAACATGCTTAGGGCTTGGCATTTGTGCAAATTCTCTAGTCTTCCCACTTTGCTATTTTTGCTGTGTTCCACTTACACTGGCTTTCGCTGCTATTTCCATCTTCCCGTCTCCTGACCTTCCTGCTATGGGAGTCCCTATTCAACCAGACTTCATCCTTGGAGGTTGAGAAAGTAGGCTCCATCTATTTCGATGCTTACATGTATTAAAATGGAACATTTGCAAAGCAGAAACTCCTCTGTCTCTCAGAATGTAACTTTCAAAACACTGTCCTAGGACACCTCCACCCCCATAAGAGGTGGAGATGGACAAAGACAAAGTGATTGCAGGGGGCAGCAATTCTATCTAAGTCCACCTCTGTAAAGGTAGCCCTTTGAGTCATTGCATCAAGCACGAGCAGTTAACCTCTTGAGGATATCCTGCTTTAACATAGAGCAGACGTAAGTATTAAGGTTAACTAAAGCTGCACATAGATACAAGTACAAATGATGTTTTCTCACCCCAAGAAGATGAATGCAGAATCCCTGGGTCTTTGACAATTGTATTGTTTATTTGGGTCCCAACCAACTCCTGAGCCATAAGAAGAATTTTAGCCAAGTCTACCATTCAAGAAGTGGAAGCTGTAGAAAGACCCAAGACAAAGACAGCATTTGCTTTTTCTCCCCACATAATGCATAACTCTTCTTCCATCCAATTCCCCATAAAAATGTAGTATTAAACCACCTGAGACCCTCTCTGATTCTCACGTCAAATAGACATTTGAGATTTGGGCTTTTGTGTAAGTTTGAGCAAAGCTTCATTCATTTAGCAAAGCAGAGTGTGGTAGGGAAAACATAGGCTTTGCAGGGAGTTGAAGTTGAGTTTGAATCTTGCCCCACACTTGTTAACAAAGAGGACTTGGGCAAGCTGATTCTATGTCCGTGTTTCAATCGTTGCTGCTGAGATCAGAGACTCCTTTAAAGGTGTTTACTAAATTCAAGAAATAAAGCCTCAACTCACATCTCCCTTTGAAGATTTTAGCTTTAGTTTACCAACCCTCTAGGTTAACCAAATTGTTAAACAAATATCAATTTAACTTTCAATGCTGTTAATGCTAAAAGTCATAAACATACCATGAACATACCTACTTAGATTTTGGTCAATAAAACTCAGTGGATAGACTTAAAAATGTGTTATCAAATCTGTGTTCAGTTAATATGGTAATTTAATCGGATCCAGTAGTCCAAGGACATCTCAGATCCATCTTCAAATCCAAATGTCTCCAGCTGACAGTTTGTAAAAATACTAAGCACAATTGGTCCATGGGCCAGAAGTGCCTTACCATCTAAATCAGAGCTCTACTTTCCAAAATTTTGCCAAGTGGAGAAGCAAATCCTGAACACACTGATTTGGAGCAACATCAAATCAGAATAACCTGGTTTTAAGGACACACATAGGTGTTGAAATAGGATGAATCCATACCTTCTGGCACCTCCACTTACCATTAGCCAAATGACTTCAGGAAGTATTGTTGACCTCACTAAGTCTCAATTGTAAAATGAAAGCAGCACAGTGCCTTAGGCAAATGCCAAGGATGGTGCCCGGCACACTGAAACTGCTCAGCAAGCAGTGTTTTCATCCCCTGCAACTTGTTTCCTCCATAGCACCTACTTCCTTCCATGAAAAGAGAATACTTGTTTTTAAAAGCTTACCATCCATTTACTTCACTTAAGAGTTTGGCCTCAATGTGCATCCATTTGGCTATAAATGTCTCTAGCTTCTCATTCTTTGTGGTTGAGTAGTATTCCATTTTATAAACACACACACACACACACACACACACACACACACACACACACTTTCTTTATCCAGTCTCCTGTTGATGGGCAATACTCTTAAGTGAAATAAATGGGACACATATGTGTAAATATCAAATAGTTTCTCTAGTGTGAGAAACTGAGAGCATAAACAAGGACTAAAAGGTATAATAGATAAATGTGAAATAGGAAAAAAGGATGCAAAGGGGAAGGGGAAGTGGGAGAGGTATGGGAAAAGAAAGATGGGAATGGAATTAACATGAAAAAAAGAATAAAATGGAAATAAAGTCTTTGTAGATAGGGAGGGGGAGGGACTGAAGGGAGGACAAGGGAATGGGGGAAAAAAATAAGAACCAAGACGGATTATGTAAAGGTGCAAATTTCCGATGATGAATGTCATTATATTGTATACCTTAAATGTACCAATAAAATTAATTTAAAATGTTTTTAAATAAAAAAGCTTACCAACGAAAAAATAAAGTCATCTCAACACTAGATCTTTTTTTTTAGCAGTGGAACCACTGAGCTAAATCCCCAGCCCTTCAACACACTAGATCTCTTAAAATCTATATAGCCACTTTTTTTCATTATAGAAGCTTTCTATTTTATGCCTAATAGTTCAATTCACATTTATGTGCAAAAAAGGTATTATAACTGTTGATCTACAGAGAATTGATTTCCATGTCAAATACTTAATCAGTAGAGCTTGGAATTTGAAGGACAGGTTTGGAGAAACAGGCTAGTGTGCAAACATATTTATTAAGAAATTGGAAAATCTAAGATTAAACTGTCTTTAATATGAAAGAAAACATCAAATACAAATACTGTAATCATTTCTTCCTCTGTTGAACTTATACAACAAATGTATATATATACATCTATTTTCTTTGTTAGATTTAGTTGAAAAAGATTTAGGCATTTTTTATTTATGTGTTTATAGTAAAAAATATCTTTTGAATGACAGTAATTTTATATTATTTTTAACAGGGTTTATTTCATTCCAAGTGAAGATCACAGAAAATAACATCATTTGGCAGAAAGTAAATTTTCTATGTTAGAAATTATAGGACTGATGCATATAATTATTGAGAAAAATTATATTTGTACCCAGCCACTAAGACAAGTGACTACGAAAAAAAAAAGTTTCAGAAATGCCGAACAGGAGGCAAGACTGTAGGGTGACATTTTTCTTTTTTCCTCAAAGTTACTTTATTATTGTGATAAATAGTTTTTGTGGACTTGTGACTTTTTAAAAGCCAGGGCAAGTGCTGGGGATTTAGCACAGTGGATCCACTGCCTGTCTCACAAGTGCAAGTTCCCAAGTTCAATCCCCAGTACCAAAAAAAAAAAGGGCAATTG
The DNA here is from genome assembly GCF_012274545.1 of Fukomys damarensis. Taxonomy (NCBI): domain Eukaryota; kingdom Metazoa; phylum Chordata; class Mammalia; order Rodentia; family Bathyergidae; genus Fukomys; species Fukomys damarensis. The sequence continues at coordinate 40,205,365 of NW_022900949.1, forward strand.
GAAGAAAGTGAAAAACAAGCCTTATGCTATAATTCCTATATTCTGGTTTTTTTAATCAGCAAGTTTACTATGTTTATTAAAGTCACATAAATGGTTTGACAAAAGTGCAAGATAGAATAACATCAATGGCTTGTCATAGATCACAGTGGATTACTAGGATACAATGATTTAGCTCCTCTACATGGAGGTCTATAGAGCGGGGTGACTAGTATAAAGGGCGGGATCTTTGCAATGGTTTTTACAGTGTTCTTTTTTTATAACACTGCCTTATTTTAAGTTTTGGTTTCAACAGTATAAGCTGCACCTTAACTATTCCTTCTTCCCACTTTGACTGTAGGAATTATTGAAGTCTTTATGATAAAATTTGCCCTCAGTGTAAATTCCATGTCAGTGGATTCCCATGAACGCGGTGAGCCTTCAGCCCATAATGATGTCTTGTTGACACTGTCTCAGCCACTGGACTAGAAATCCCACAAGCTCAGGGATCACTCTTCCCTGTTTACACTGGGCCCCAGCCTCCAGCTAGGGGCTGTGCAACACAGAGGCTCTCTGTCTGTGAAAGTTTCCTCCTAAATGAAAGCACAAATTCCCCAGTTCTCACAACCACTCCAAAAGAAGCAATGGCAACAAAAGGAAATGAAAGGGCTTATCGCTGTGTGTTTCTCTTTTCCCTGGAGAACAATTATGTTTTTTATATAAACCCAGGAAAATTCAATAAGGAAAGTACAGTTTTAGCTCGTGTTACAGTTTAGCAATGGCAGATAGATAAAATAATAACCAGTACTCCCTGCATAAATTAATATCTACTCCCTTCCAGGCTCCTCCTAGGGCTAGAGTAAGAGGTAGAAGAGTAGGATCCATTAGGATAAGAGAGCAAGAGCAGCCTGTATGAACTGCCAGCAACTGGGGCCTGGTACTGGACGGGGTTCTGCAGCTCCCTTCTTCCCAGCACCTGTGTTTCACAGACTGTGGAGCTGAGTGGGTGAACATGGATTGTGTCCTACAGAGTTTAATTATCCTTGATTGTGCTTCCCCTGCACAGATCAACTTCTCTTTTATGTATTGTCTCTTATCCTTTTTTAACATTTAATCCTTTGAAAATGTAATGAAAGTTAGGTAGCCTCTACTTACTCCTAAATCCCTTAATTCAAAGTACAAAGTTGTGCACAGAACTTCAGAGTTGATCAACCTCCATTACAAACCCTTACATGTTAAAAGTCAATCAAGAGTCAGTGGGCAGTGTCACACTGGAAAATAATAATTTCATCCTGAGCGTGCCATCTTTAAGACACATTAACTGAAAGGGAAATGATACTCCATGACTGGATCTTGCTCTTTTTGGATATATCCAGGTCAGAAAGGCAAAAAAAAAATCTTTTTGAAGTTCTCAGGAGAGCAAATGGGGAAGCAAACAGAACAGAATGAGGAGGAAGAAGACATCACTCGTTCTTTATGAAGTGAAGATATGAAGAATCTTTCTTTTTCTTGTCATTTCTTTAAGCAAAACCCAAATCTATCCAGAAGATATGAAAACTGAGTTCTTTTTTCAACTGAAGTCACCCCCTCGATGAATCTGCTGAAAGGCAGGGCCAGCAGCAGAAGCTGGCTGAAGTGAGGGCTAAATCTGAGTTCTCCCATAATTCCCTGCAGCTGCCCTAAAGATAAGATGCAAGGAAAACTGTGTAATTCTTTCAAATAAAAGGGAAATAAAACTAGAAAGTAGTTCAAATTACAATGTGTGAGTCCTCCAAATTTATGGTGAAAATAAGCATATAAAACGTCAATCTTTACATTCCTTGTGAGAAGTTGGTACAAAAAAACAAAACAAAACAAAAAGGACTTCTTAATCTATCTCCCTTTAATTTGGTGCCTCCTATTCCCTGAATTCTAGATTTGAGCACCTCTGGTTTTTAGATGGTTAAGTCTCTGACCTAGTATGATTGATTATTCCCACATAACTCACCTAGAACATGACTTTGACTCTCTCTCATTACTTATGCTGTTAAATTCCTCCTGTGATCCATAAACCAGGAATGAGGAAATTACTGACCACAAACTCTAGTAGAGTTTTGAAACAATGAAAAAGTTATCCACTCAAAAGCAGATGTATGAACTTGCCATGCACTTCCTTTCCCCAGTGAGTGAGAGGCAGACTTGGAAAACACCACTGGCACCACCACCTGCAAAGCTGAGCATGAAAGCAGCACGAGAGGTGGGGGAGGAGGTGGGCAACAAATGATGCAACATCGTGACACTGTCAAGAGAATGAAGCAGGTATGACATCCAAGGTGAATGAGATTTACAAGGGCAACTGCATTTCTGGGTTCAACCTATTTAGACTTTAGCAATGGTTCCTCAAAGTTCTCACTCAAGAATAATTGGGTTAAGAGGATCTTATTACTAAGCACATTATATGTTCATTTTCTTATAATGTTCACAACAACCCAATATTTTGACTCTCTTATGTTCATTCCCAGATGAAAATCAAACTCAGAGAAGTTAAGTAACATGAAGAAGGTTACCAGCCCAGTGGGAGGCAGAAGTTAAGATCAGACAAGCCAGAGACTCTGATTGCCTCAGAAAATCCTCTTGTGTGTTGGTAAGTCTCACAGACTCCTTTTAAAGCATATTTTTCTTCTTTCTCCCTTCTTCTCCTGCCAGAAAGAATTTAGAAAGCTGGGCAAGAGGATTCAGTGAGGGGAGAAGGGGCAGGGCCCGTCCTGTCTTCTGTCAAGGCCTGGGGCTGTTCATGTGTAAGACAAGGGATCTGCCTATTCTATCTCTCCTGGGTGGTGATACTCTGTGAAACGCAGTGTATGTGAGACAGATGGAAATCTTCCTCTGGGAGACCCAGCTACCTGCTGTAGCGGGGAAGACACGTACCGATGCCCAGATTTAGCAAAGCTTTACGAGAATCTGTACTCGAGCTTTACTAGGGCTAAAACACCATTTACAGAGTTCTCATCCACGTGGGGAGAGACACACGGGCTTAAGGAGATAAGAGGCCAGAGTGAGAGGCCACAGATAGGGAGAGCAGCCGTCACATGCTACTGGAAGGAAGGAAATGCTTCCTGTGCTTCACTCTTGCCAGACTTTCCTCTTTCTTGGCTTCCTCATGACTCTTGGACAAGTGACTGTTTAACCCTCTTGTTGCAAAATACGTAACGTGGTTGGAGTTGGGGAAGTTATTTAAATTACTAAAAAAAGGAAAAGGAAACTCACCTGAGTTGCCCCAAAGCAAAAGCAACAAATTTAGCAGCCATCACTTGAAAATACACATAAAGAAGTCCAGCTTCCCCAGGAGCTTTCCAACAATGGTTGTCTACAAAGCAATTTCTGGGTTCCATTTGCTTTTCTAGGAGCCTAGAAGAGTTGGTGAATAACATAAACTTAATACCCTCCTTAGGGGGGTCTCAGGTGGGTAAATGATATAAAATTCAAAAAGGTACAGCAGGTAGGGGCAAGGGTTTCAGGTGGGTGTGAGCGTGCCAGTAGAGAATCAAGCAGAGACTGCTGGAGAGGAGCTGGCCTAGAGGCTCTGTGGAGGCTATGCCAAATGATCTGCCTGTTTTATGTGTGTCTGAGGAACACTAAGAAAGCCAGCAAGGCTGGAGCAGGAACATTTACCAGGAAGACGGAGTAAGGGTGGCAGGATCTGACACCCTGCTTGCTAGGAGAGCAAAGTGCTGGTAGGACACAAAAGTGAAGTAGGATGACCTATCAGAGACAGTATTGTGGAAACCAAGGACAGAAATGGTGGCCATTAGTGGTCACCTTCTGGGTAACTGAAGGCAGACCCGGCATGCATCCTAGGGACAAGGTGTGAGACATGAGAAAGAATAGTCACAGATGGTGAAAGCTTTATGCATGAACAGTTGGAAGATGGGCTCTTTATCAATTCAGATGCCTGAGAAACAGGACCTTAGCTGACCCTGCTGAGCTTGTATTCAGCCCACCACTGGGTGGAACAACATCTATGGCTGGTGCTGCAAACCAACAAGGGCAGGTAAGGCAAGGATGGGGGACTCTTACGCCTGCTTGAGTTAACTCACTAAGTTCCCATCACCCACTTAGTTATTGGTGATGTTATCTCCATTTTTCAACTTAGTGATTCAAATCAGAGCCTGGTGTCTGATCCCAAAGTCTGGACTCTCTCCACCTCTACAGCAAGAAGGCCAGATGGGCATGGAGTGTTACCAGGTCTTTAAAACTATAATTCAACAAGATGGTTTTAAGATTAGCAAATAAGGTCATTTAGAGCATCAGAAAAAGCTTCTGATGGGTCTGAATTTTGCTGCCTAAAAGAGTGAATCATGTCTAGTCACCAGAATCTCCTCTGAGTCTGTATAGTAACATCTATGGTTTGTAAAACATGCTAGATAGGAGTATCTGTCCAAGGCTTTGTGTTCACAAAACCTCAGAACTGGTCTTCGGGGTCATTACTACATAAGGTCACACCTTGGGAGCAGAGGTATGCACATAAGACTGAAAACCCAAGGCCTTTAACATTCAACTTGGAACTCTTAGCCCTTTCTGAACAGAGTTGGGAAGTATTATGAAGTGTGACTATTTGTTAGAATATGAATATATTGCAATATATTTGTTCAATCTAAAAACATTAGTTTATTAAATTTAGACATTTGTTTTTTAAAATGTTGACATTAGTTTATTAAATTTAAACATTTGTATTTAAAAATTCTTATAATTCTGCCTTAACATTTCTCCTCATCTTTCTCTTCTTCAACATATTGGTATTTGAATTTTTTTTTTAAGGAAGAAGAAAAAGAATGGAAAGGGGTGTCTCGGGGGCACTCTGACCTTCACAGCAGAGCACCCCTTAGCTACATAAACACAGCAGAGTGAGGGAAGAGGAGTTCTGAAATAAAGAGCACATCTTTTCTTTCCTGTGGCAAGTAAATATTCCAGAGTAGAGGAAGATACATGCAGTTTCCATACTGGGTGCTTTTGAGACCTTGCCTCGTGCTAAGGAACTGTGTGACGAGCCCTTTATCGTTTCTAAGTGGAGATGGTGGAAGAGGTCAAAGGAGGAATGCTCCTCACAGCCCCACCCTGTGGTCAGAGGCGGCAGCTCCGCCCTCCCATCTACGAAGTGAAGCGACTGTCAAAAGGTAGGGCTGGGACGGTTCCAGGTAGGATGCATAATGGGGCTGCAGGCAAGCATGAGCTCCTTGTTTCTCAGGTTTTCTCCTCACTCTGGCCTGCTACCAGCTCCCTTGCTGATTTCCTCTGTGCGCCTGTGTGTCAACTGTGGATTGAGACACTGGAGTTTATCGTGTACTGGATCTACCTCTCCCCAGTTTCTCTGGCATTTCCAAAGCCTCTTCAAAACCAGGCCTCTCAGACTAAATCAAAGGCCTTCTGCTTCCACTCACCAGAGTAGTGTGAAGCATTTTACTTCATAGAGGCCATGAGGCCTAAAGTGGGGCCCCCACAGCTGGCAGATAGAGGAACCTGCTGCTGAGGGCTGCATGAGCCTTCGTTGGGCCACAGGCAGGCAGTCTGTCTCTCTGTTCAGGGTAAGCTGGGGGAGAAATGGAGAATGAGATGGGGCAGAGGAGAATTTTTTGAAGAGTGGAAAGAGGGAGGATGAGAGAGTAAGGAGACCTGTGCCTGGAGTCCCTGGAGCCAGAATAAGGGGTGCATTAGGACAACTCAGCTTTCCTATGCAAAAAGCAAGCTTTTTAAAGGTGGGAACCTGGTAAAATGGTCACAGCTTCAGAGCATGTAGATGCAGTACAATCATACAGACTTCTTTTTTAGTTGTAAAATACATATATCATGAAACTACTGATCTTAACCATTTTAACTGCTTAGTAATAGTTGTTCAGTAATAAAGTACATTCACATTTTTGTGCTTCTATCACACCATTCACTTCCAGAATTTCCATAACTTTTGAATAAAGATTGTTTTGGTACTAAATGAAGCCCTGACACTTGGTAGAAGGGATCCATAACTAACTAAGGTACCAGCTTTTATTTCGTTGGTGTTTAAAAAAAAAAACAATAGATAGGGTTGTTTTTAAAAAATGATACTTGTAAAGTACTCACTGCAGCATAGAGTACACCATCAGTTATTGTCATTCTGATGATTTCCTGGAACTCTGGTCACTTGATCCCATGCGCCGCACCCCCAAGCCCGTGAACAATAAAGTCCAAACTTTTCCTAACATCACCTAACAGCTGCTTCCCTTTCCCCAACAAACTTGGTGAACATTTCCCATTGCTTCATATGTTTCTTACAATGTTTTTATCTATTAGTTTGTGGAATTGTGGGTTGTCTCAGGTGGTGGGGAAATGGGCCCAGAAAAAAAAAAAAACAAACATAGCTATGAGACGGGTCCTAAACCCTGCTCTGTTCACAACCAGGCTCCATGCATCTCACACCTCTACTTCGCAACGGTTATTACCGGCACTGTGGCCTTTGGTCCCAAAAGGCACTCTCCTGACCTTGTCCCATTTGGTGCGCCTCCTTCCTCGCTCCGAACAGTCTTGCCTTCTCTGGCCCAATCTCAGTGCAGACAGCTGCAACCCAGCTTTGTTCCCCCTACCTCTGCCTAGTATTAGCTCTGTGCATGGCTGATCTGATCTTTCCCAGGCTTTGCCTTCAGGGTCTGCCTGGTCTGCAAGATGCCGTTTACACTTCTCACATATAAAAGTCCATCTCCCTGGGACCCTTCTGATCTCTCTGGTTCTCTCTCCCTGGCAGCTACTTTGAGTTCCTGACACTGAGCCTGCACACTCTGTCTACCTTCCTGTCCTTTTTTTTTTTTTCTCAGTAAATGTATGGCTCTATCTGCAAGTCCAGGCTGCATCATCTTCTCAGCCTTGCCCTGCCTCTCCCCAGGGGTCAAGGCCCCGAACTCCTCTGTCCTCCCAGCCGGACCTCTGGGGGTGGGGGAATCATGAGAAACAGCTGGCTAGGCTCTACCCTTGCAGGCTGTGGGGAGCGCAGGACTCCTGAGGAGCCGCTTTTCTAACACACATACACACACAGGTGTCACTCTTGGTGTTTGTCCAGGACAGAGTCTAGGATCACTGCTTGGCCCGGCTTGCTGTGTTACAAATGATTTCCTGTGCTTCTTCCTTCTGGACAGAGACCCTGGTATAACAGGGTCTGAGCTGACTCTGGGATCCTCATGCAAGGTGAACATAGGAGCGTTCCTGTCTAGGAGACTGTCAGAGTCCTCTAGCTCAGCTGTCCTGCTTCCTCCTGCAGGCTCCCTCCATCTCAGATTCCTGGGGTTTGACTCACCCCTGTGCAATAGCACTAGCTGACAAGCCCCGGGAGTCACAGCTGTGGGCCCCTGGACCTCAAGTGGAATTTCCCAAGGACTGGAGAAATCTCCCTTCAAGTCCCCTCTTTTAATGCATTTCCCATCACAGATGTCTCCAGAATAAGAATAATAAGGCATTGTTTGATGTGCATCAATTGCCAAATGCCTAAACATGCCTCATAATTAGTATCAGAAGCCACAGAAAGGTAGAGAAAACTATATGAAGCTTACCTTAAAATTTGGTAAATTATTTTCACATGAACATTATTTATGTTTCTGGTAGACTACAGGATGCAAGAAAGGCAGAAGTCTATGTTAAGCAAAATATGTCATGTTAAGAAAAGCCCCTTTGAACATGACCGAATAGAAGCTTTTTATGGGAAGAATTCTGTTCTATCCACTTCCCAATTTACCACTTCTGCTTTCATATACAGCATATCCAACCTAATCTACATCTACCAAATTCAGGAAAATGACTATTCATTCAATTTCCCATTAACGTAAAATCAGAGACCAAAATACTGCTTTCCCAAAGTGTTCTAGTTTCGCTTTTACACATTATACCTCTAGATGTTTAAACAGTCTTTTTAAATGTGCTAATAATTTATAGATAATTTCTATTAAAGTGCTAATAGTTTTTGTGGTATCAAATAAAAGAATTCATGTTGTTCCATGCTTTTGAAGAACTCCGGAAGAAATTTCAATGGCTTTAGGCAATCTTGGACGAGACAGGCTTAGATGTTAATTTTTCTTCCCATTGTTAAAAAAGAAAAGATTAAAGTCTATGAGAATGAAACACTTCCTCCAATACATATTCCCTCCTAATTTCTTTGGAATTACTGCCTAATCTTTATGAAGTCACCAAACCTGATCACCATTAACATAATCACTAGAACACAAATGACTCAGAACATCATATGCAGGACTCTAAAAAACAGCACCTCAGTTACACACCTTATGGATGATGGAGCAGTCGGTAATTTGTAGATATTAAATCAACCAGAAAGAGCAGCCAAGAGCAGGCACATTTTCACTAAATTTTACCTCTAAATGACACTAAAGATGGGGAGGAAGAGAGACCTTTCCCCTCCTTCCTGAGACAGGAGATTGAGATTTACCTTGAGTGACTCAGGAAGCTATCTAGCTTCTTAGTAATCACATGTGATAGTTCAATAACCATTCAATAACATCTCAATTTGAGCCTGTCTCTGTGGCAGAAGGTAGGAAATCCTAGTTGTCAGCCAAAACAAAGATTCTCATCAGTGTTACTTAACTGGAACTGGAATTTAGAGAACCTAAAAAACTGTACACAGACACACACACACACACACACACACACACACACACACACACACCACAGATGTTTGTAGTGATGGCTGACTAAAATTACGAAATGACAAAAATCATTTCTAGGTAAAGTGACAAAGCCATTTCTTTGAAGTTTTGATGATTTGATCCTACAATAGTAATTTTCCAAAATACACAAGTAATATAAAATGTCATGAATTTATCTAGAACATAACCATGGTAGTGCTTTCTCTTTTCATGCTCTATCTGATTAATATTTCATTTCATTTCCTTTTATCATCCACTGAATTAAGATGTATTAAATCTGAGCATACTGTTAGATAAAAATGATTTTTTTTAATTCACCAATGTCGGGCTGGGGATTTAGCTCAGTGGTTCTGTTGACTGTCTCGCAAGTGGAAAGTCCCAAGTTGGATCCCCGGTACCAAACAATAAAAAGAATAATAAATTTAGTAATGTCTTCCACTAAAATTTCTTATTAAATATCTAAGTATTTGAAAATTTTGTCATAACAATATTCCTTTACACATAAAATTTACATTCAGAACATATAGTTCAATATAGAACAGTTAGTTCAGCCTGGAAATTATAATGTAAATTATTTTCTCTTGTCACACAGAAACTATTATCATCGTTTTACAGAACTCTGATGTCTAGACAGAAGAGAGTGGAGAATGTTCATGCTGTGATTTATTTATTTCCAAAATGATTGAAGACACGTTCAGTCTTCAGGTTTATGTTGCGTAGAGCAGGGGGAAAAAAACAGCCCTATAAATGCTGGTTCTGCCAGCGCCTTCAAGAGAGCAAAGATCCCTGTGGTGCTATGGTCACCATGCGGCTCCTCCACGGATTTTACGTTTCCCTAATGCTTCCCTCTCCCTCTCAGTGATTAATCAAAATGGTGTTGAGATGTGAACAGCCTATAATTAGTGCTCAGAGGAGAAAGAATTGCTTCATTTGAGACCATGAATCCCAGCTTTTAATGAAATACATAGACAATTAGAGTGACACATTAAGAAATTGAAATAAGGAAGTTTGTAGGTGTTAGGCTGCATCTTTCCATGTACCTGAGCACCAAATCGGGGAATCCTGATTCGTGGCTCTGCACTGCAGGGTATGAGAAGCCACGAGACCAATAGGGGTATAGCCCCAGAGCATCTGGTTTCAGGATAGGAAACAAGGTAAAAATCTTACTTTTATGGTACATTAAAATAAACAAGGAAAAAATGTCAAATAGAAAACATTGCTTGAATGTTTCATTGAAAATAGGTGTTTTGAAAGGGATTTCACACCTGTGGGGCCTCCAGCTCTCTGCTGTGCCAGTGGAAGCACCAGGGTTGTAAGGAGAGCTGGCTGCTGTCTCCTGTGAATCCTCCACACTCCATCAACGCCACTGTGCTTAGCAACATATTGTCATCTCCCGTTTGTTCATTTTGTCTTCTGTTATGTGATGCACTCTGTGAAGACAGAGGCTGGGTCCTTGCAATCTTCCACCTCCGATACTATGCTCTACCTCTAGAGTCCAGAACCTTCATTTCCTCTTCTCTTTTCCCCTGTTACAAAATCTCCCTTTTGATTTGCCTTTAAAAAATACAATAAAATAAAGTAAACTATTTTTTAAAAGTTAAACTGTTCTTTTTCCATGATACAAAAATATGTATTTCAACAGGGAACAAGCACTAAACCAAAGGGAATTGTAGGCATCATGAGTGGGCAGAAATTGTTTTTGTCATGGGCATTCCCAGTTCTTCTAAAGATGAAGATTGACCACATAAAATGACTACATATGGATTACATATCCCAGTGGCTTATGGCCCAGCTCCAGAATTACCCTAGGATACATGCATCAGATTTATTTCACTTTTTTAATGAAAAAAATGATTTTTCCAAGTCCAAAAATGATCTGCCTGTACCTTATATTGCATGCTATGGAGCTCATTGGGGTTTATTATATGGATGTAAATCTTTGATGAATAAAGTTCTATCCTCTGACATACAAAGAAAAATATTTGATTCTGATGGGTTTTGCTTCCCTCTTGTATTAAACGAAAAGCTAATCTCCAGTTATGGTGGAGGGTTTTTAACAATGCATTTTCTATGTACTAGCAACTACCTTAGCACTGTTCATGTATTCAGTTGTTTAATTGTCACAATCACGCTATGAATTCAGAACATTATCATCCTCATTTGAGATGAGCACCCTGAAACACAGAGGTCATACATTTTTTCAGAGGTCCCACTGGGTGTAAGTACCAGAACAGGATTTAAACCCTAATATCAAACTCTTAACCATGTTCTATAAACTATAAAGCACTTCCAGGACTAAGAAACTACAAGTCACTCTCATTCATCCATGATACATATCCAATATGACAGCATTAACCTTTAAAATACCTTAACAAAGAAGCAGCAACATATATAACTGCATAATGAATGAATCATGAAGAAAATGGTATGTACATTGTCCAAGTTTTGCTATCACAATTCATTTATAAATAGTTTTCTAAATCTCTTTATTTAGGGGCTATTTTAAAGTTCTAAGATATTTGGATTCTGAATACTAAGACCACTAGTAACCCCTAATGTTAAAAATTTTTCACTTTTGTTGATGCTAGGAGAATAGATCATTGTATTTCATCAATCCCATTACACATAAGAGATCACAGATGTGGGCTTTAAGTATCATTCCTAGAATGAGAGTTGAAAGTGTCCTTAGAGGTCATCCAGCCCAAATCCTATGGCATAAATTGTGGTTTTTATTTTTCACTGGGGCAATGTTTTGCTGTGTATTCCAAGCCTGGAATACAGACACAATTCAAGAATTTACAAACATTTGGCTATATTTTTCATGGACAAAGAACTTCTATCACAAAGTGAGACAAAAGCTGTAAATGTTAAAAAGGAAAACTATTAGTAGCACAGTCATTCAGCCATCTGTCAAAACCTCTATGGGTGAGGCCATGCTCTTAAGTGAAGTAGATAGGACACACTTGAGTAAATACCAAATAGTTTCTCTGGTGTGAAAAACTGAAAGTGTAAAGAAGGTTCAAATGGTATAACTGAGGGTGTGGAATAGGAAGAAAATGGCTAAAGGGAAAGTGGGAAGGGAAGGAGAAAGGAAATAAGTGAAAAGGAAACGTGGGAAAAGGAAAAAATGGAAACCAAGTCTTTGTAAATAAGGAAGGATGAAGGGGGTGAAGGGAGGGCAGGAGCATGAGGAAAAAGCAAGATATATCAAGTAAAGGTACAAGATCCTAATGATAAATGTAACTGTATCATTTAAATGTATCAATAAACTTAATAGGAAAAAGAACTCTATGGAGAATTCTTATCCAGTAATGTGACATGGATTTAAACTAATGATTAGACTTATGTGTCTTTCACTGAAAGACTTGGGTCACTTCACAATGAAGCGTTTACCAAACCGTAACCATTAAAGTACCTTGCCATCTGCTCACAAGAACAGATATACGTGTGACGAGCCTGTTCCAACCATTACACACGCTAACTTATTTTACCCAATTTTTTTTCTTAGTGTTTTCACATATTCTAAACAGGCCACATCAGGAAATTGGGTTCTGAGCACTTGCTCGGCTACACAGATGCTCTGTGGTCTTAGGGAAGTCTCTCGATCTCCCTGGACCTCAGGTTCTTCACCTCCTAAATTAGGAGGCTGGTCTCCTCTTACCGCTCCTCTCCTGGTTGACCTAGTGTTGAATTTACACATGGAACCTCAGCAGCATGGTTCTCACTGGAAGTAGCTACCAAAGTAACTGTCAAGTGTCACACCCACTAGTGTCCCTTACTCAAATCACCGAAAGAAGTCGCACCTCTCAAAGCATAGCTATAGCAGGGCCACAGTCTGGTTTGCTTTTGTCAACTCACTCACTTCAAAATGTTTAACTTTATAATAAATCTCAGAATTCAAGTTCAAATTTCTGATAAGTGTGTGTGCTTGTTTTAAAATCATAACGTATTTTATTATATGAGTTGTTACAAAACTAAGTTTAACTGTATTGTACTTTAAATAACCAAGCACTATCAGCAAAATTTTCACACTTTTTAACTGTGATCAATCCAAGATTGGTGCTTATTTGAACTACTGCATAAAGTCAGGTACCTCGATCTAATGGTGTGACATTTTGACATTTCATTCCTTGGCTCAAGGTAACCCAACCTTGTGCAGCATAGTGACAATCTTATTTTTAAAAACATTTTTAAGTAGAAATAACTATTTCAGATACTAAGGCAACATGTAGCAATGTGTAATAAAAGTAACATAAACTCTGGGGTTGAATGCATTAGCATAAAACATCCTGGTCCTCTCTGTGACTATGACCAGATTGTTTAATCTCCTCCCACTAAGATTCTTACATATAAAGTGAGGACCAGTAATTACCACCTAACAGGGTTGTTTAAAGAATTAAATGAGACAGAGCCGGGCATGGTGGCACATGCCTGTAATCCCAGCACTAGGGAGGCTGAGGCAGGAGAATCGCTGTGAGTTTGAGACCAGCCTGGGCTACACAGTGAGTTCCAGTTCAGTCCCAACTACATAGTGAGACCCTGTTTTAAAAAACCAAAAAAAAAAAAAGAAAAAAAAAGAATTAAATGAGACAGAGACAGTATAGGTAGAAATATTTATCAGAGGGTTAAGTCTACTAGATTTGGTCAGAAATATCTCAGCTACCTGTACTCAACATGAAAATATCAAATACTTGGAAATTAGGCTCATATGGGCAGCAAAGGACAGCCCCTTCTGTGACTGCTTTGCTGAGCTGCAGCAACCTCATTCTGAGCTAAACACCAATTGACGAACCAGCCAGCCAGCCAACTAACCAATCCACCAAAGAACAGGGTTCACGGCAGAATGGGGAAAACAGATTCCTCAGAAAATTGTATAGAGGGGCAAATAACATGGATATGAACCTAATTCAGCTCTACAGAGAATGGTGTGGCTCTCAATAGAGTAAGCGTGACACACTTACTGGGGGTGACCTTTAGTAGGTTATAGAACAATGGGATCTCTCCATTCCTATGTGTAAATTGGAGATGATTATAATTTCCTTGAAGGATTAGCTGACATGATGAGTATATGTAATTGATATATAGTTGGTATTCAATAAAGGGTACAACTATTGTCACTATCATTTATTAAGAAAATTACTCTTGATTGTTTATGTTAAAGACCAAAATTAAACCAAGTCACCTTTCAATGGCTCCAGAGTAGCAGTGTACCATGCCTACAATGTACTTGTTTGGCAGTGCGTATATTTGTGACTTTCCAGGAAGTTGCTAAACAAGACAGCCTGACATAGACAACATCCTCTCATCTCACATGTTATTGCCACCACCATGAGACAGCATTTCTTGTGATGTTTTAAAATCTTTTTTGTTTTGTTTTAAAAATCTTGGCCTTCATATGAAAGCACAGACACCATCGTTTTGAATTAGATATGCCAATCATTCTGTCAAAACGCTATCCTAGATATATGAAAGGTCATGCCTATCCTCTTGGACATTGCTGAGTCTAACCTTATAGGTTAATAAGAGTTTTTCTTTTTTCTCTTTTTTCTCTTTTTTCTCTTTTCTTTCTTCTTTAAATTTCAACGTTTATTTTAACATCCTAGGCATTGCCATGCATCCTATCTTATTTTATCCTAACAACTCTGTGAGATTAACCCTGTTGCTGCTGTCAGCTACTGACTGGCTGAGTGCAACCTGGAAAAGGGCCCATGTGCCTGACCACCCACGCAAGGCCTTTAATCCTGGCATAAAGGCAGCTGAGGGCCATCATCAGCCAATGCTCCAAGCAGCTGGGGGATGAGAGTGCCATCTTGGGAATGGGATGGGTGCCAGTAGGGTCTACTGTACCCCCATCTTGCAGGGGCAGAGGGGAAAAGCATGGATTAGAACATTTAAGTGGCTTTACTGGGTTTGCATAGCAGATAGTAGAAAGCTGGATCATAAATCAGACTGCCTGATTCCAAATCGAGTGCTCTTTCCACCATACCACTCACTGGTTTACTGAAGAACACGACAGGGACACCTGTGAATTTATACAAACCTCATAGACAGCAATAAGCTAGATGAATAAAGTACACTAATCACTGAAAAATGTAGCAGCAGTTCCTTCAATTCCATATTTATCCCTTCTCAACATAGCAGATGCCCTGCCCTCTCTGCTCTCCAGGAAGGGGGAAACAGGATAGAAAGAGCTTCTACCCAAATTATCCACAGTGACACACACAATGGTTTCAAGCATTCTTGGAAACATTAAGTCTTGTAGTTGGAGTCTGACTTCATGCAGCACTTTTTAATCTCCGTGGAATAATGTCCAAGTTCAGGGCTTAGCCAGGTACAGCCTGATGTTAGATAGGCCTGCTCTCACGTGCTACCTGTCCTATAGCTCCAGGCTGGATGAATCTTCCGTCAGTGCTCAACCTGTCATCACCACAGGGGTGGATTCCTCTGCATGTCATTCCTCCTTGATATCTTAAATCTAACATCACAAGTTAGCAACAGCCTGTAACGTCCTGGGATTTCTCCTCCCTCCCTGCTTTCCTTTCCTTCTTCCTTCTTTCCTTAACTCAACACCACTGATGTAGCTACTACTACAGATTTTTGTTTGGAACTAATTCATTTGCGGCTACCCAAAGTTCTTACAAACATTAAGGAAAGAGGAAGAGAGGAAAGGGAAAGAAGCAGTAAGAAATAGATTCTGAGTGTTAATCATCAGAAAGCCACCCCTTCAAGGAGCTGAGCAGTCAAGATGCCTAGGTATAAAGTAACGGGAGCCGGCATTGGCCAAGGCTCTGCACCAGCACAATGCTGGGCTGTGTGATTGATTATTACCTTACTTAATTCATTCGACAATACTGCATTGACTTCTCTACAGAATTTCATCAAGTAGCTCATTTTCACTTCCTCCACTGTCTTCTTTCTTTGGTCCCCAGGATACTACTACATTTTCTTTGCCTCTCATGTTTCTGTAGCTGATTCTTCCCTTACCCATAAAAGTTGGCAGACTCTACACCTTGAAACTCATCTTTTCACTTCTCTACCTATATCCACTTCCTGTGGATTTACTTATCTTCAGTAGTGACAAGTCCCACCTTTAAATAGTCATCCTGGTCCCCTCTGTTGGCTGCAGATTTTTCTCTCCAACTGGCTGCTTGGCCTCTCTCTTGGACAGCATAGGAAACTCAAGTTTAACAAATCATGTCTACTCCTCATCAAGACTTACCCATTTACAGCAAATAGCAAATCCATCTTTCCAGTTCCTCAGTCTGAAAACCATAGTGACACCCTCTACTCCTCTGATGTCCCAGTACCCTACTGATTTCCATTCCATCTGTTCCAGCCACCGTGAGTTTTTCCTTCTTCCTACCAGGAAGGTTCTTGCCTCGAAAGCTTTACAGGAGCTCTTGACTTTACTGACAGAGCCTCTTTCAAACTCATACATGACCAGAATCTTTGTTTCTCATAATGGCTTGGATTTGAATCCTAGTTCCATTCTACTGGTATGTGCTCTGGGAAGATTACTTAACCTTTCTGTCTCCTATTGCTATTCCAGAAAATTGTGATAAAAAGAGCACCTGGGTATCGGCCGGATATAATTAGCAACCCAAATCCCAAAGAATTCTGAGGATTCGTGTGTTAGCCCAGATGAAGTGCTGCAAGAATGCCTCTGTGACTGTTATAGGTTTCAGTCTCCACAGGTACCATGCACCTAGAAAAGTGGTTCAGTGATGTTATGAACAAGCTGCTGAAATCCAGAGCACACACTAAAGTCACATATCACACAGTGAAGATGCATCTCTCAGAAATCATCAGCAACAGTAAAATTTAGGAAGTCAGACTTTCCTCAGTGTGGACCTAATCCTTAGAAATCTTGCCTCATATCTCTCTTCATCATAACTTTGATGCACACATCCTTCCGTGACTATCTAGGAGTCAGGGCAGGGGCAGCCAAGCAAACTTCTGCAGTTGAAAGCTGCCCTTCATGTTTAGGTGAATAACTATGACACCAGTGGCAAGCAAAAGAACATTTTGTTTTCTTGCCAGGACATCAAATTGTATTTACGTCACTGCAAAAAGGGAAATGAGTCCTCTGACTTGGTTTGAGGAACATGTCTGCCAGCAGGACTGTCAGGAATTCTTGAATTGCAGATTCAATAGATGTGTGCGCAACTGGCCTCTTCCAGGCCTGAGATGGCAAAGCGGAATTGTAAAAGTGGAAAACTCACAATTTTTTACAAAAAGAAATTTTACAAATTCTTTTCCTTCTGCTTTTCTTTTCTCTTTTTCCTCATCCTCCTTCTTCTCCTTCTTCTTTTTCTTTGCATGGGGATAACATACAAGGCTACATGTATCAGGTAGCTCTTTATTTATTTGTAGTGAAAATGAGAGCTCTTGATGATTTAGCACTGGTTGTGCACCAGGCTCTATCTGATGGCTTGGCAAGTTCCAACTTAATTCTTTGCAAAGTTAATTCTTGTCATATTGTGAGTCAGGCACTACCAGCCACATTTTAGATTGAGAAAGAAGGTACAGAAAGGAAGAAATGTTGTCCACCTCTGAACTGATGATAAAGTATAGAAATATGTCATCAGTCTGTAAGGAAACTGGAAGCTAAAGTCTAAAATAAACTATTATCATTCATGGGTGAGGCCACAAGAAAACCAGGAAACACTTGGCACAAAGACATTGCCTTCAAGGGTTATTTTCCACCTTGGATTTGCATCAATTTGTCACAGGCCTGACCACAGCAGGAAGAGAGGAGCAGCGGAAACTTTGTCCATGGCTCCTGCTGCCCTTTGCAGCCAAGGTCAGGCCTTTTGCCCTTGCTTCAGCTCTGCTCCTCCCAGGGGACCAAGAGCTGCCATGATTTACTCAAAATCCTGTGTGCTCTGAGTGAGCAGCCTGCATTGTGCAACACAGCCTCCTTTGGCCAAGATTTCAGTTTGCTGAATCATCAGTCTGACGAGTAGCTGCAGCCCATGAAGTGGTCTCCTGAGTTAGTGCATGTGCGCAGGGAGGGGCAGCTCGAGGCTCAGCACAGGGACCCTGGCACCAGCGCCTGACTCCCCAGCCTTTTGCTAGGATACAGATTCCTCCAGATCCAGCTCAGTGGCTTGGGTTCTCATGCATTCAGAGTGAATCTTGACCTTCAGGAACAGATCCAACACACATGCTCACAGCAGCTGGTGTCCAGCCTGCTCCTGCCCTGGCTGTACCAAGACCCACCAGGAAATGACAGTGGCTGTCAGTATAATGTATGAGCCATTTGATGCCTCTTACATGATAAGTGCAAGTTGAGAAATGGATTTCCTGTCTTCAAATTCCAATGCCTTAGAATTTCTTCCATTAAGAAATACAAGTTTATTCTTTGCATTACTAATGGAAAAAACATTATCATAAAGCCAATGAACTTAAGTGTCTTGACAAATATCAGAATGTTGGGTTAGGTTCCTAACCCATCAAATGATGGCTTTGTCACATGATGCAGTTTTTCCTGCATTAAGAAATGAAAGTAAGCAAGACCATAACTCTACATTTTTCTAATTATGCCCCATGTTATCATAAAAATAACTTTAATTAAAATTTTACTCCTTTGATTGTTCAAGAAATCATACTTGAAAGAAATATGTTTACAGCCTGAGGGTGATGTCCCATCTGGAAGTCTTAAACATTGAATTTGTGTCTAGTCCCTTGCTCGTGTCCTTCCCCAAATAATTATGTACTTATTGAGTTCAAAGCTGAGAAGACAAAATACAAATAGAAAGAAGACTTATTGGAGACTACAAAGTAGTAATAATAGCTGCTTATCTTCTTATTTTTAAAATTCAGTTCTTCAATATTTTCTTCTAAGATTGCTTTACAAAATTCTTTTCCTCCTAATCTAACTATCCCAATCTCATCTTCATGGAGAATAGTATATAATATACAATAATTTTTCTAATTTATTCTTAATAACTTTAACTTCTAGGTACTTTCGTTAAGGGTGAAGGCTGTGTTTATACTCCTTTATTTTGTCTCGAAGGTCTAACCCGCTGTAGAAAGTAGTTTATTTAGTTAGCTTAGGCAACTAGCTAGTGGAAAGATCTAAGATAGAGTGAGATGACCAGTCATACTGATAAAAATTAAGGATAGACAGGAAACAAGGACACTGACCAGGAATGGACATTCCTCGGGTAACATGGAATGCCATCCCTTCTTCTTAAAGAGAGGCCCCTACTGAACTCTTGAATTTTGAGGAATTTAAAAGTACAATGAACTTCCTTTATCATGAAATACAGCCTAACCCCCTCCTTAGGATTTTTGAGGTTATTATAATGTATAATACCTAGTTCTTTCTAAGATCACAGTGTGCTGTAACCACTGTGTGAAAGACCTGGCTATGTGAAAGAGCCTGAACCCCAACTGGTCACATTAAATCCATGGAGCTGCCTATGATAAGTGACCACTGAATGATTAAGCAGTTTCTGTATCTTATTTGCCTACGAGAAATTCTCAATTGAGGGGCCATGCAACCACATCATTTGGGACTCCTCCTGGAAATCCAGGGACTATTCTCCTTCTCCTTATTTCTAATAAAAACTGTCCTAAACTCCTTCTTTGGTTCTTGACTTCATTCCTCAATATTTTAGAACCACAAGCCTGATACACACGGTAACCCCATAGCCTGAGTAAGGCTGGCATTCTCCCTGTCAATTGAATTACTGTTCTCTCAGCCATATTCTGATCTCCTTGATAGAGAGGAACGTCGCTGGCCTGGGTCTGAGAAGATTCCTGAAGCTGATGTGAGAAACTTAACCCACCCTAAACATAGAATATTTGGAAGTTCACTGACTCCTGTTGCAGAAAAAGAATCTTCAGGATGCATGAGTAAGAGGCCTGTCACAGGAAGAAGATTTTAAGGCAGAAATTTAGTACACAGTCAAGAGTGAAGTTCAGGTCCTCAAGAGAAAGAGAGTCACACTACAGTTTGGAACTGGGAATATTTATGTGTTTTTTGGCTATGGAAATCTTTGGAATTTGACAATCTACTAAAAACCCATTTATTTATTGCAAAGTGTCAACACTGTTATTAAACCTGAATATTGTACTGAGATACTATACTGAACACTGAGATTTTAGTTTAAGAAAAATAACTCTATTAACATCTTTTGTCTTAAAAGAAAAATATAATAATAAGCACGGCATAGGTTAATACCAGTGTCTTTCATAGACACTGAGGGCATTTTGTCTACACTGGGGCCCACTAACTCCTTAGGGAGAGAGGTGGTGAGTCCCCTGATGGTTCCACATGGTCCTTTGAAACTCCCATGACATTAGGGTGGAATCTCCTCATTGTGACTCCCCTGGCCACATTGAGCCACTTGATGGCTCTACCTAAAAAGGGTGGAGCCACAAGAGAAACAATATTTTTTTATTTATTCCCATAGTAAAAACTTTGGTACTTTGTTTAAGGCAGTAAAGACAAAAACTTCTATTTTGAGGGGGAAAAAGAAGCCTTTTAATTTTAAGAATGATTCACAGTCACTTGAGTTAAGCTTTACTGGACATTCTTTTGTTCTTCTCAGGCTGTGAGGCTTGTTTCTAAATTACCTGCATTTTGTTAGAAGGGGAACAAACACAGTAGAATCCAGGTGGCTGATCCGAAAATGGGCAGCCAATCACATGACATGTGACAAGACAGCAAGGTGACCCAGTCATGTGATGAGACTAGATGGTGACCCTGACTAAGCACCCCGAGAAAGAAATGGCCATCTATAGGAAAAGTAAAAGGGACTCTGAGATGATAAGGAGTAAAATCAGGTATGTGGCTACTCAGGCAGGAGACCAAGTTACCAACAGCTATTTTTCCCAAGAGTGAGAAAGTTGAGCAAAATATCACGGACACCAGAAACATGAAGTTAAAAAGGCATACTAGGGATTTAGCTCAGTGGTTCTGCAGCCTGCCTTGCAAGCACAAGGACCCAAGTTCGATCCCCAATCCCTGGAACCAAAAAAAAAAAAAGAGGCATACTAAATCGAGGCTACGTACATGGTACCTGAATGATGTGTTCTGCAATTGTGTTACTAACAGGCTTTACTTTACTGACTTGTACCAGCTAAGAGTGACTAAACACAGGAAAGAGAAAAAAAAAGTGGGGAGAGAAACTTGAGGTAGACCCTATGGACCTCTTACTGGCTGGGAAAAATACAGGTCGTGCATTCACTTCCCCCTTTCCACGTGGTGGGAAAAGCAGGAACTAGTTCCCAGCACCATGAGAGAAGGCTAAGCTTCCCAGCCTAGGCTAGAGATACAAGGAAAGAAAGAACTCTTCATGACATTTTAGAAAGAAACAAACAAACATACAATAAAGGTGTTCAAAAGGCCTTATCTGCTTCTAGCTGGCTTACCAGATATGTTACTGGTTTAGGGGTGCTGGGGTTTCTTTCTGGAAATAGTTTCTAAGTTATTTCTGTCTCACACAAAGAATTGAATGAGACAAGTATAAATAGTTTATACTTATATTTATTAAGATTAAGAAACAGAAGGGAAGGGGAAGAACGGGCTCTGTAGAGTGAGTCTGAGCCAATAAAAAGGGAGAAAAAAAGAGAAGAAAAAAATAAAAATAAAAAATATGCCCTGCATTGTAGGGTGGGCTGTGGTAAAGAGACACAATAGGGAATGCTTAATGGTGAATGTCTCTTTTCCATGTTTCCCACTCTGGCATCATGTCTAGGTCAACCTCTCAAAAACCTGCTGGAGTCTTCATGAGAAGTCCATATGCAGGGTTTTGGAAACTGTTCTGCACATGTGTTCTGGGATCTTGTCATGCCTCCTTTTCCAGATAGTTTTAGCCACACTATCTTTCTGCTTTATACTTTCTATTTTGGGTTATATTGTCCCATTGGGTGTTTAAGGTCAAGTCAAAGTAAAGCTTTTTTTTATTTGTTTGTTTCTTTCTTTAAGGTCAGTTAAGGCTTCTTGGTGGTTATTTTTGGGGCCAGGGAAGGAGTTGCTTAGCCCCTCTATAGTCTTTCATTTTGCTAGCTGTGTAATCTGCCAGGATGGGTCATGGCCTTTATTTGACCACATGACTTTTCCTGAAAGCATGGGGACATTTTCCTCTTTTGTGATCCTCCTTTCAGCACACTGGACACTGACTGGCTTCTGTCCTCTGGTGTCCAGTTATCTCCCTGCTCTGGAGATTTGGTGACTCTCTGGAGTTGTAGAACCTATTTAGAGGATTCCCATCATGCCATGGTTCCTGGCATATAGTTACTTAGTTTTCTCTCTTGAGGCAAAACTTAGATTCCTTTCCTTTAACAGGTTTACATGATGTAGTCACACAGTCAAGACGTTTAGTTCTTTTTTTTTGTTGTGTTGTTGTTGTTGTTGTTGTTGTTGTTGTTGTTGTTGTTTGAAACAGGGTCTTGATATGTAGCTCAGGCTATCCTCCTGCTTCAGCTTCTCAAGTGCTGGAATTATACATACATGCTACATTCCCAGTCTGCACTGACAAGAATTAAAGGACATCTTTAGAGCTATTACAAATTTAGGAAATAGTATTACTGACCACAAATAGACTTATTACCCAATATACAAGTGTTTACCATTTATACAATAGCAAAATACTTGTTTAATTAAAGCCAATAGATTTAAATGTCAGGAACACACTTAAAAGATGCCAAAAATTTTTTACCATTTTATATGTCTAAATCCTAAATGTAATGTATACTGTGTAAAAGATAGCACTTGCTCATTACTCTGGATATATTTAACTTAAACTTTAAAGTTTATGTTCACAGCACATTTTATCTTGAGAGGTATGTACATGTCTAGCTCCAGATATGTAGGCTGTGTTGTAGACTAAGATGATAGCTGTTCATTTAACTAATTATAAACTAACTGATCATTGAAAACATTTTACACATCAATACTTAAATAATCTTTTCTTTAACTAAAATACAGAATAGTTTCTCTGGTGTGAAAAACTATAATAGTACACAGGATCCTAATGAGATAATTAATAATGTGAAATAGGAAGTAAAGGGCTAAAGGTGTAGGGAAAGTGGGAAGGGTGGGGGAAAGGTAATAAGGGAGAGGAAAAAAATATAAGAAATTGAAAAAAATGGAAATAAAGTGTTTGTAAATGGGGAGGGGAGGAGGGGATGAAGGGAGGGCAGGGACAAGGGGAAAAAATGAGAATCAAGACCTATTATGTAAAGGTATAGGATCCCAATAATGAATGCAAATATATTGTATACCTAGATTGTACCAATAAACTCAATAAAAAGGAAAAATAAATAAATAAATAATCTTTAACTCTTAAAATTCAGTACATTTTTAAGTAATCAAATGCCTAGCAATGGAAAACACAAGAAATTTCCTTCATAAATAATAAAAATGTGTTTTTTCAAATTTAAGTTTTGTAAATTTAACCAACAACATTTTAATCTTAAGAAAACCTTATTTCTTCACACATGGAAAATTTCTTTTGTATTATAGCAAACAATGATATGCCATAATGATTTTCAATAACATTTGCTGGGGAGAGACACAATAAGATTCTGGGGAAAAGCCAGTAAAGCCACCCATCATTGAAGAAAACTGGGAAAAATTGGTTTAGGCAGCTGCTTTGTTAGCTATGGAGGGGAGCTCTGTTTAGTATTTCCATTTAGTAATTCCCCACTTAGAGGAGACTTCAAAATATAATATTTTAATATAAAATTGAATATTTAAAAAATTAAACTCAGTCAACTTAAGGAAACAATCTTAAACCTTTTTATATATGTTAATAGTTTATAAAAATATATTTAGTAACCAAGTATATTATCTTTTTATAAAATATAAGAAGCCAAGAATACTTGGATTTATGTTTAGCAACTACTGACTTAGATGTTATTATTGATCTTATTTATATTTGCTTATTTACTCATTTTAACAATAATTCTAGATTATTTTTAGAAATAAAGCATAACATAATTAATATTTTTAAGCCATGTACATACATATATATATATATATATACACACACACACATATGTACGGGTTAAGATTAATATTGTATGTATGAAGAAATATAGAGAGATTCTGTCAAAAATGTACACACTTCAGGAAAAGAAAAACTTGTACAAATATTTTAATACTAAATTTGTTAAGACATCATGAGATTAATACAAGTTGCCTTTGGCCTCTACAATTACAAGAGGTGCTGAGTGGTGGCAAATGTCTTCCAGACATTTATTAGTGAGGAGAGCTGCTGCTTGGGTAAACTTGGCCATTGAGATTGCTACATATTGGGCTGGGGGATTTAGCTCAATGGTGCCACCACCTTCCTCACAAGCACAAGGTCCCAAGTTAGATTCCCCAGTACCAAAAAAGATTGCTACATATGAATTTTTAATTTCTTCTGTAAGGGCCCGGAGTATAATGGGTCTTCTGTGATATACAACATCCTCTAGAGTTCCCCGTATGAGGGTTACATAATATTTTTTAAAATACTATTTTCTTTTCCTGAAGTGTGTATACATTTTTGTCACTCTCTCTACCCGCCCTCCCGCTCAATATATATATCTTACCAAGAAAAAATTCTTAAGTCATTTGTACAGAGAAAACAATGGACATTGCATTTAAAAACCCATTTTTAGGATAAATATCTTGATTGGCTGACAATTTGAACAAAAGCATGTCACCAACTTTAAAGACTTCTTCAGTCTTATTTTACTAATGAATTTAAATTGGCTCACAATTAAGCCATGTGAATAAAAATTATTTGCGCTACTATTGTGAGAGTCCATTTATCTATAAGCCAATTTAAATAGAATTTTTAGAAGATAATATATACACAAGTTAACACACAGAAATCATCACCAAATCATACATAACATTTGTGTTACCAAACTTTAAGGTTCTATTTGTAAATTTTATGAAAGTCTTGAGAATAGTAGTTTTTACCTTCTAATGTTTAACTGAGCTTAGTTACCTTTGAATAACTGTATAACTGCTTTGTGTGGGGGGGGTTTGGTTTTTTTTTATATTATGTTTATTTTAAATTTCATTTTTAATTAATACATGCCTGTAGTATGTAATGGTTACATTCCTCATGAGGAATTGAGACATGTACACAACACATCTTACCATTAGGAGAAGTAAATCAGACACACAAGCTTAAACATGGTATGGTTACTCTTTTTTTTTTTTCAGCTTTAATTGAGTTTATTGGTACATTTTAGGGATACAGTACAGTTACGTTCATTGTTGGGATCTTTTACCTCTACATGACAAGTCTTGATTCTCATTTTTTCCCCTTACCCCTGCCCTCCCTTCACCCTCTCCTCCCCTCCCCATCTACAAACACTTTATTTTCATCTTTTCATTATCTCACATTTTTTTCTTTTCCCTTATTACCTTTCACCTACCCATCCCACCTTCCCTACACCTGTAGCTCCTTTCTTCCCATTTTTTCGAGACAGGGTCTCTCTATGTAGTTGAGACTGATCTGGAACTCACTATGTAGCCCAGGCTGGTCTTGAACTCACAGGGATCCTCCTGCCTCAGCCTCCCGAGTGCTGGGATTATAGGCTGTATAACTGCTTTTTAATCAAAAGCCCTAACACAGCAATAAGTCTGTAAGGGCAAAAACAAAAACAAAAAGAAACTTATATATGCTTAAAATTGCTTTTAATGAAGCAGCTTCAGTTTCTTTAACCAGTTATTAAAACATGTTAACAGACAGATAAACAGAAAAGAAAACATATAGGACACATAATACAATTACATTAAATCAGAATGGACTTTCAGATATAGTAACCATACTGAATTATTATTATTAGCTTTAGGTCATAATTAACTATATATAGAGAGAAAGTCTGTCAAAAATGTATACACTATAGACTAGTCAGAAACTTTCCCTAAGTGTTATCGGTTAGCACTAGTTTTTTCTCATGTGAGTCATAACAATATTTTTTAATATTCTAAGCTACTCTGAGTACCTTTTTCCTGTTAGCTAACATCACACATTTACAAGGAGTAAGAGTCAGAGGAGAAGGGGCTGTTATGGCTGTGTCTAGATGTCCCCCCAAAACCTCATGTCATCATAAGGTGGGGCTTTTTCAGAGGTATTTGGATCTATGTGTGACACTGGGATTGATTCATGTTACAGTACCAGGATCAAGGGCAATCGAACTAAGAGTGTGAGTGCTACCCATTCTAAGTAGCCTGGATAAGATACAAGGGATAGAAAGAGCTGTGGCCACTTCTCATTGCTTTTGCTACCTTCTTCCCATGCCCTCTTCTGCCACCCCACACTGCCTTGGAACCAGCCAATGAGAGACTGAACCTCTACTAACTGTGAGCAAAAAGAAACCTATCCTCCTCTGAGTGTTAAATATTTTGTCTCCACAATGAGAAAAATAACTAAGACAGAATTCGGTAACAAGAATGGGGTCATTGCTGTGACATTACCTGGCCATGTGGCTCAAGCACATTTAGAACTGGCTTATGGGAAGGAGAAGAATTAGGGAGGGTTCAGAGATGCCAGCTGAAAAAGTACAGCTTGAATGCCTTAGGCTGTACATCATGGGAGATTCTTGTCAGAGCTCAGAAGACCGAAAGCTGGTAGAAAAACCGCCAGTAAAGACAGGGCTCAGAGGTTTATGCTGGAAAAAAGGACTGCATTGTCTGTTGGACTCCAGATCATGTATGTTATGTCTTGGAAAAAAGTTTGTCTGCATTTTGCTTGTGTCCAGAGATGCTGTCTGAGATTAAGGTTGAGTGTCAGACTAATCAACCTAGCAGAAGAAATTTCAAGACAGTCTAATGTTGAGGTGGTGGCATGGCTACTGCTGGGGGCGTTTAGCTAGACTTATGTTGAGAATCAAGAGTAAAGAGGCCTACATAATAACTTAGAACATTTTGAGTTTGGCCAGAAAGGAAGCTTCAGTAAAGTTGTGACCTGAAAGATGGAAGAGAGGAGAAATTGGTAGCTAAAAAGACTAGCAAGAAAAAGTGAAGTATTTTAGAAGACGACAACAGAAAAGATGTCCTGAAGACATCACAAGAACCCACAGGACTCCAGCCTTTGCAACCTCAAAATTGCAAAGGTGAAAGACTTTGCTTTGATAAGAGAGCCCCAGAGCACCATGTTCCAGAATGACAGCAGGCTAAGGAAGTTGTTCCTTGGGATTTGCTTCATGGGCATTCAACCCCTACAGCCAAGAGAGAAAGAAGGCTGGCTACTGCTCCAGCTGGTGGCAGACCTTGGCATCATTTATGTGGTACTGGTACATGCAAAATGCAAGAGTTGTGGGGTCAGGAAGGCTTCCATCTAGATTTTGCAAAGGGCCTGAAAGGTCAGACAGTGCCCTTGAGAGGGCAGTGTGTTAAATTGTAAGTTTAAAGCCAAAGGTGCAGTGGAGACCCCAGAAGTTTAAAGAAACCAGGAATGCTGATCATCTGAGGAAAACTGCAAGGAACGAGCTGAGCTGGCCCATGAGAGAAGCTATGAGAGCTACAACCACTGAAGAGCTGTGGGAACAGAGCCACCCAATCCCTTTAGAGTTCACACTTGCCACAGATCACCAGGGATTTAATTTTTACTATGGGATTTAAATTTTTGCTCTGCTGGATTTTGATTCTTCTTTGTTCCTATTCCTTACTACCCTCCCATTTATAACTTTGGGAATGGAAATGTCTGTCTTGTGCCAGTGAATGTTAGAAGTGGTTAATGTTCTTTTTATTTGTACCAGGACTAGCAGCTAAGAGGTTGCCTTAAATCTCAGAGGAGATTTTAGACTTAGACTTATCAGCAATGCTGATGCTGTTAGGACACTGGCAACTCTTAGATATGGAATAAATTCCATTTGCGTAAAGGGATGTGCACGAGTCTTGGGAGGGGGTGGAATGTTATGGCTTTTTGTCTATATGTCCCCCCAGGGCCTCCTGTAGTCATAGGTGGGGCTTTTTTTAGAGGTGATTGGATCTATAATGTGTGATGCTGGAATTGATTCATGGTGCAGTGCTAGGCTGAAGAGCACTAGGATTAAGGGTGTGAGTGCTACCTGCCCTAAGTAGCCTGGATAAGATATAAGGGATAGAAAGAGCTCTGGTCACCTCTTGTTGCTTTGCTACCTTCTGCCCATCATGAATTATTTCTCCTTTCTAATGCCTGCTTGCCACACCTCTCTGCCTTGGAACCAGCCAACTATGGCCTGAAATCTCTACAAACTGAGCTAAATAAACCTATCCTTCTTTAACTTTGGGTGTCAAGTATTTTGACTCAGCAACAGGAAAAGTAACTGAGACAGGAGGAGAAGGGCTGTATATGATATTCTCTATGGTCTTTTTTTGGGGGGGGTAACGGGGATTGAACTCAGGTCCTTGCACTTGCAAGGCAGGCCACCGAACCACTGAGCTAAATCCCTGGCCCTATGGTCTTTTCATTTATTTTTCTTTCTTAGTATAAAACCAAGTTTGAGAACTTGTCTCTTTACTCTTTAATTTATATTTAGAATAAGAAAGAAAAATCAACTTTTTTAAATCTTCCATTTTAAATCAGACCCAAAGACAAAACATTTAACCTAAAGGTGATGTTTTGGAGAAAGACATTGAGTTTACCCAAATCTGTTGCAATGCCTTTAAGATATTTGTGTACTTTTGGGGGGAAAAAAAGGTACAGAGGAAAAAGGGGGAGGGGAGTGAGAGAGAAAAGACAGAATCTTAGCATCAGATTTTCCAAATGGAAGCATGCCCTTCTACCCAGAGTAGGAACTGCTCAGGGGAACCCTTACCTCAGACCCAGAGCCGTCTATAATTGGCAGCTGTGCCCTGTGTTTTGACATGACTAGCCTGGTTGTCCTCGTTAGTCATGCAGAAATCTGTTACTCATGCTCACAATAAGCATTCCTGTTTCTGGCACATAGCTATTACTCCAGCTTTAATCTACAGATCAGGAAAGCAGGACAAGAGAGTCATACACAACAGCTGACCCTCGCTCAAAATTCACGCCAAAGATCTTTTTTCTCTAGAGAAGCACAACATACACAAGGAACTCATAGAGGGTTTTAAATCTTTGGAGTTGTTACTTAGCAACTACAAATCAAATACCATCTCAGACAAGGAAATAAATTGTCATAGCAACATTAGAGCCAAATAAGGTAGAGGGAAGAAGCAAGCTAGCCTTAGAAAAGCAACCCTGTGAGGCCCCAGAGAAAGAAAAATAATAATAATAATAAAAAACCTATAGGTGGCACTGGACAAGTAGCCTTGGGAAGGTCATGGCAGATGCCTGTGAATCTTTGAAATGCAGCCTTTGGGCCTCTTCTGTGAGCAGGAAATCTCCCACATGGTGGGGCACAGTAGAAACTGTCCTGAAGCCATGAGAAATCTTCTTGAGCTCTCAGATCCCTCTGATCTTCCTCCACCCTCCAGCTGCCTGCCTCTGCCTGATAACTAATATCAGGAAAAGTTAAAGGATTGGAGTTTTTGACAGCTGAATGCCTCAGAGTCATAGATGAGAAGGGACAAGAAGATTGAGGCTTTTTTAGGAGAATAAAGTGAAAATTAGAAGAGCATTTTAGAGGTTCTCTTTTATCTAAGGTATTTAGCACCAAAGATGTGTGTGATTAAAGGAGACTGCTTCTCTGGGTGTCACCCCAAAGGCAGGCCCTCTCTGTGGTGTCACAAAAGTAGCTTTTTCATTTAGGTTGTTGGAGAGGATCTGCCAGAGACATTAGATAGGTCCATCCTTCCATCTGACTCCTGGGGAACAGGTTTTCGTTGCGCACGAACTAGAATCAGGTTAAGCTGACAGGAGGGCATACCTCGTGAGGCCACTGCACATCATAGAGAGTTCTTCTCCACACTTCTTCTGATTTCTGTTAGACAGAGCCAGTGCTTCTTGTTTTCAGTGTCTTTAAACGTAAACATTCATTTCCTAGGAACTTGGGAGCCTCTAACCACTGAAAAAGGAAAAAGAATCTAAGCCTGCAGAAATTTATAGACAGGCAGGCAGACAGAAAAAGGAGGAAAAAAGAGAAAAACTATGCTTTAGAAAACAAAAGGATGGAGGAGAGAGCGGAAAAGAAGAAAATGAAAAGCCTTCAACTGGACATGTCCCAAAGTTTTTTTTTTTTTTTTTTTTTTTTTTTTTTTTTTTTTTTTTTTT
>NW_022900949.1:40235194-40332258 GCF_012274545.1 Fukomys damarensis
TTTTTTTTTTTTTTTTTTTTTTTTTTTTTTTTTTTTTTTTTTTTTTTTTTTTTTTTTTTTTTTGGTACTGGGGACTGAACTCTGGCCCTGTGAGGCAGGTGGTAGACTCACTGAGCCAAAAACCCTGGCCCCCAAAGCTTCTTTTATCTACTGGCTGTCTCAGCAAGAGAAAATGCCACTGGCCTCTTGAGGTTCCTGAAGCTGAAATGAAGAATTTAACCCTCCCTAAATATAGACTGTTTGGGGGATGTTTCTTGCAGAAAAAGAATCTTCAGGATTTATCAGTAAGAGGCACAGAAAGGGCTTATTAGGCAGAAATTTACTACTATCTCACCTCAGAACTACCTAAGTGACTCAGATACCTGTTCAGACCCTTGATGGTCAGAGTATGATTGCAGAGTTGGTAATTGAAACATACCATACCAAAACTGCATACTTACTGAAGACAAAAGAGAGAGCACAGTCCTTATCCCAAACAACCTAAATGCCAGTCATGTATAGCTTTAAAAATTATTCAAATAAAAAGTAAGAAAGGCTGGACAATCCAAAGTGGTTTCTGGGACATGCTTTATCCTGCTGGCTGCACATTTTTCTTACTGTTGCAGAATGACAATTTTCAATGTCAGATCATGCAGCTGGACCCCCTTTGTAAGGTGGCTGTAGAATCCCAGACCCCTTCTTCATCCTATTGTTTTCTCCTACCCCAAAGCTTGTGTGTGCTTTCCACCCTTTGCTCAGCACTTCTAGTAGCTTCCTTCCTTTTAGCCTCACCATCAGCCCTTCTTCTCCAACCGTCCCCCTGCCCCATCTTAGGAATGAAGGAAACAGAGAGCATGGTGGAAGTGGCCACATGCAAAATAACTAGCAATCTCATACCGCTAGATTAACACTTGTATTATATGTTAAGAGTGTGTCTGTTTCCTTTTGTAGTCTCAGGCTGTGTGAACTAAATCCCAGGAGGAAACAAATTAATCTTAAAGGTTTTCCCTGCTATTGATGCCTTTCCGTTCAGAATGTTGATTCTGAGGCACCTGTGGCATGCAAGAGAGAATGTTGCAGAGGCAAATTAAGACATTTAGCCTCAGAGCCAGGCAGATATCTACAGTTTAGTGAACAGATATGTAAAACACATTTGCAGATCAAGAGACAATATATTGCCAGGCATGGTGGTACATGCATAGAATCCTAGCAACTCTAGAGGCTAAAGCAGGGGGGGTCACTATGACAAATGGTGAGGAATGAGACTACCTGAGCAGACCAGTGGACGGCAAAAAGGCATAGATTTTATGCGCCTGGGTGCAGTCCGACTGAAGGTGAAAAGGCCATCAGTGGCAAACAAACAAAAGGTAGAGAGCTTTACAGGGGACTGGGAAAGGGTCTGTCACATACAAGGCATGGAGCAAATATTTTTGGTTAGGATCTATATAGTAGTCAAGGCAGATGTATGGATTTTATCCGATAACCTGGCACTGGGGAGATATGTTATATTTTGTTGTCTTATCTCTTTTTTACAACATATATTCTCTGTTATATCTGCCGAGAGACAACATAACCTGTATCTGGTTTTCAGCTGCCTGAAGGAGCAGTTGTTCTGTTGAGGGCTGCAGTTTTTGCATCTGATTAGAACTGTAGTTTGGAATTAAACAACATATTTCACTAGACAGGTCATAGCCATCCTGTCTTTTTGTTAAAATAGAAAAGAAAAGGAACTGGGGAAATAGGATGATGTTTCTTAAGATGACTTCATGCATGACACAGGACCTGTTTGGACAACCTATTGGGGATAAAAATTTTGAGGAATCATGTCACAGTGGGAAGTGGTAAAGAATATCATCTGTTAAGAAGTGATCACCTGTAAGTGATTTTGTAGGAAATGGGACATGAATCTAAAGAGGTGAGGTCTAAAAAGTAGAAAGACAAAAATACAGGAGAGAGGCCCTGTTAAAGGCAGAAGACATGAGTCCCAACCCTAGACACAGGCCCATGAGTCAAAAACACACCGCCTAATCTCTGAAGCCCTTTCAGTAAGTCTTTTTGTCCCATCTCTCACTATCCTGCATCGATTTGTATGGAAGCAACATTCTTTTTCTAGAAAAATACATAGGCCACCTTTTCTGCTATCATAAGGTCAAGGCTCCTCCAATTCTGTAGAGTCACAGCCACCAAAGAATTTGGAGACAGTACAGCCTGCATCTGGTTTGCAGCTGCCTGGAGGAGAGTGTGTTCTGCTGAGGGCTATAGTTTTTGCATCTGCTAAAAACTATAGCTTGGAATTTAAAACATATTTCACTAGACAAGTCATAGCCAAACACTCTGACAATCACAAGTTTGAGACCAGCCTCAGGAACTTAGTGAGACTTGGTCTCAAAATAAAATTTTAAGAAAGGGCTGGGGATATAACTCAGTAACAGCATGTGTGCCTAGTATGTGTGAAGCCCTGGGTTTAATCCCTAGTATGAAGTAAGTATGGAGGGACAGAGGAAAGGAAGTAAGGAAGGAAGTATAACTAGCATCTGAAGAATCCCCTTCCCATACACTCCTTTTAGGTGAAGAGTTTGATTTTTTTTTCAGTAAGCATTACCTTATCTTCATACCTCTTCTATCTATGTATAAAATTTCTAAACAGCAGAACTCATTTTGAGCTTCATATCAAATTGCTTTTTTGTTCTTTGTTTTATTCACCTGCAACTGTCTATGTGATTCATTTGTGCCATTTCAGGTATCTGTATTTGGTTGATTCACTTTCTTTGCTGTTGTTGGATGAGAGAAACCAAGGTAGAACCCAACTGCCCAGATTTCAACTGTAGCAGTAACACTACTCAGATACAAGACCTTGTGCAAATTATTTTATCTCTCTGTGCCTTTATTTTCTTGCCTGGAATTGGTGCCAGGGTATGGTGTGATGTAGAGGGCCATCTTACATGGACCTCCCTGGAAAACAGTCTCAGAGTGTGCTCTTTGCAGCATGTTGCTTATTGGAGAATGGGTATGGCCATGAGATCTGCAAAGGAGTAAGGGAAACAGGTTCGAACCGTTAGTGGGTAGTTCCTTTAGTAATGGCTCACCAAATAAACACGTTTCAGATCATTCTTGCCTCAAAAAAAAAAAGAATTTAATGAGACAAGACAAAAGCTGTCACAGTAAGTGACCATGGGCAGCAAGGAGGATAAAAAATATTACTTGGAGATGAAACTTAGTTCAATCACCAAGAGGCCCAAAGCGGCTATTCTAAACCAAGTGTGCCCAGGCATTAGGGAGACTCTCTGGAGAAGAAAAGCCACCAAGCTGAGAACTTTCTGGCTTTTATTTAGAATATCAGTATACAAGAAAAGAGCAGGAGAGAATCAGTGCTGGCAAGGAGATGTCTCAAGGCTAGGCTGTTTTTCTTGGGGAAAAAAGAAGGACAATAGCCAGACAACATGTCTTACTAACCTAAACCTCTTGTTCTCTAATCATTTGATTATTACACAGCCTGTGTGCTTTTGCCCATAGTTTAACCATTCATTACTCATCAAAGCTTTCTACAAAAAATGGTGCCAAAATTTATTTGAAAATAGAGAAGTAAAGGGGTAAATGAAAAAAACGGCTCTGCAAAGGAAACTTGAATGAACAAATGAGAGGAAAGGATAAATCCAAAAACAAAAGTACATCCTGTGTTTGTGAGGCAGAGGGTAGGCTACCATAAAAAGTCATGATAGAAGGCTCCTCCTGGCATCATCTGTGTCCTTATATGTCATCCACATCTCCTAGAGCCCGTAAGAAATTATACATCTGAGGTCCTGGGAATTATTGGGCATTGTCCTGGGGTCATGTAATTGACTAGTCCTGCTTATTTTCAAGCCAACTTTGTCATGCCCTACCTCCTATCTCATTTCCACCCTGAGTGACATAAATCTATATAATTCTTTATGAAGTGCATAAGGAATAGACCCTACCTATTAGACATTATGTACTGTCCAACTACCTGGGAGGGTGGCTCAATGGATGGGTTATGAAAAGAAATGCCTGTCAGAAAATAACAAGAAAAGAGTTACTAACCATCAAGCTGCCTGTTTGATGGGAGAAATAATCTTTAGTATTAGCCCAAATATGAGGAGCAGATTATCATGCTTCCAGTAAAGAAAAATGTATGTCAGAGAGGTATATCAGATAAATTATCAAGAGTCTGAGAGTCATGGCCTTAGCAAGATCTTGTTTACTTATCTGTAGCAGCACTGAAGCCTTGTTTTTTTGAAGAGAAATCTTAAGTTTTCCAGAGGCTCACAGGAATACCTTTCTCCTTTTGGGTGAACTTGTTTTTTAGACAGTTCTGATTGGACTAGTTTTCACCTAGAAAGATAATTCCAATTATCTATCTCTGCCACTTTACTGCAGTGGGTGTGGCAAGAATCACTGAAAAGGGGCCCTTCCATTTGGCTTTAAATGGTCAGCAG
Source organism: Fukomys damarensis (assembly GCF_012274545.1). Classification (NCBI taxonomy): domain Eukaryota; kingdom Metazoa; phylum Chordata; class Mammalia; order Rodentia; family Bathyergidae; genus Fukomys; species Fukomys damarensis. The sequence continues at coordinate 40,239,628 of NW_022900949.1, forward strand.
GTGTTTCCTCTCTCCAAATTTTCACAAGCATTTTGTCTCCAGGGTGGACGCTGTGTGGTCCCCCTGGGCCAGAAATTGGCAGGACTCTGTTCCCATACATTTGGATAGCATGCTATACTTGGCCAGGATTGATGAGATATTATAATAGTCTCATAGTTCCTGGTCTACCAGCATATAAGAGGATAGAAATTCCTCCCATATAATATCTCAAATGGGCTCTAACTTTGCCCAGTTTTAGGCATGTTATAAACCCTGATGAGTGCCATCAGTAGCAATCAGAGCCAGAACTCAGATGTCTCTTGGCAAAGTGGCAAAATTTACCAGAGCTAAATTTAGTGTTTGGTTGGTTCTCTCTACCTTTCCAGAAGATTGAGCCTACCAAATGGAATGGAGGTGGTACTTTGTTTGTAAAGCCTTTGCAATCGCTGAGTTATTTGGGGGGAGGTAAAAGAAAGTCCATTGTCTCTCTGGAGCAACTGAGGTAGTCCAAATCTGGGAATGATTTTTTTAAGAAACACTTTGACTACCTTAGTGGCTTTTTCTGAATTGGGTACAAAAGGCTTCAATCCAGCCTGTAAAGCTGTCAGTTAGGAACAATATCTGTTTAAATCCTTCACATAGTGGCATATGGGTAAAGTATAATTGCCAGTACTTTCCTGGGTATGTCCCTCTCCTCTGTAGAGGTTCTAATAAAGGAAACAGTTTGGGCTTTCCTGGGTTGCTGTAGGAGAAGAGTGAGGAAGTTTTGCAGATCTATCAGGAACTAGTTGCCTCTAATTCTACTCCTATGAAAACTTGAATGATCATTTCCAATGTAGCATGTCTTCCTATTTGGAAGGAATCATAGAGTGTTTCTATACCTTCCACTGTATCACTTGAGGAAGAATCTGTTTGTTTCCTAAATACCACTAGAGTCTCTTTTTACTTTCCCCATATCTGAAGGCCCATTATTTTCCTGTAGAGTATAGATCAGTTTTAATGGTTCCAAAGGAAACAGGAGTAAGGCCAGTCTTAAGGGGCTATAGAGCTGCCTTTTGATTTCCAAAGGAGACTTCAGACATGTCTCCCTGGTGCCCTTTACATTGCATAAATACAACATGTTTGGGAAGATGGACTGCCTCTAGGAGTTGTAGGATTTTTTGCTTGTGCTTTGCAGATGATAATTTATCAGTAAGCCTCTTTCCTTCCAGATTGTGGCATGATTATGTCATACCAGAAAGGCTTATCTAGAGTCTGTATAGCTGTTTAAATACTGTCTTTTCCTAATATCAATGCCTGAGTAAGAGCTACCAGCTCTGCTTTTTGAACAGAGGTTCCTGGAGGAAGAGGCTTAGCTTCAGTGACCTGTTATGAACAGACAACTGTGTAGCCTGACTTTCAATGTCTTTCTTGGACAAAGCTACTTCCATCAGTGAAGCATACCTCCTCAGGATCTTGCCGGGGCAGGTCACTGATATCCTACCTGCTTGTATAGGTCTGGAAGATTACTTGTTCACAGGAGTGGCTAACTTTTGGGCCTACAGGCATCAAAGAAGCAGGGTTAATAATAGGGAAAGCTTCTATAATAACCTAAGGGTTACTGAGAACCATATCATGGTACTTGGTAAGCCATTCCCCTGTTAACCACAAGTAACTTTTTGTCTCCAGAATAGCTCCACCTGATGGGGTATCTGGACTTATAATCTCTTTCCCAAAGTTAGTTGTAGCTTCTTCTGTTATTACAGCTATAGCTGCTACTTCTCTCAGGCAAGGTGGCCATCTAGCAGCTACCCCATCTAACTTTTTGGAAAGTATGCCACTGCATAGGTGCATAGCCTTTGGATCAAGATCCCTCAAAACAATCCAGCCCTTTTCTGATATATAGAGAAAGAATGGCTTTTTCAAGTCAGGTATTCCCAAGGTGGGAGTTATTTTCAGTCACTTTTGTTTATTCTACAGGCATAGACTAAGGTCCTTTTATAGTCTCTCATAAAGGCTTTGCCAAAAATCCAAAATTAGGTAGCCAAATCCTACAAAAGCCTGCCATTTCCAGGAAGGAACAAAGCAGTTGTTTGGTGGTAGGAGGTCCAAGATAACAGATAGTGTGGATTCAGACTCTAGACAGCTGCCATTCCCCAAGAGTAAGAATATATCCCAGACATTTAACTTTAGAGGAGTATCTGAGCCTTTTCTTAGAGACTTTATGTCCCTTATTAGCTAGAAAGTTACAAGTTTTTATGGTGTTGTAGTTAGATAGTTCCTGAGCTGAGCTGCAAGCTAGAATATCATCTAATATACTGTCCAAGTTTATTGCTGCTTTCCTTTTGTAATGGGATTTTTCCCATTTAAAGGCAAGCAGAAACTGAGAATCTTGATGTAGGGAGATGGAGAAGAATTTATTTTTTTCTCACTGAGTTTATTGGTACATTTTAGGTATACAGTACAGTTACATGCATCATTGGGATCTTGTACCTTTACATGACAGGTCTTGATTCTCATTTTTTCCTCTTCCCCTGCCCTCCCTTCATCCCCTTCTTCCTTCCCTAAAGAATGTATTTTGTAAATTTAAGATTGAGAACCAATTAGTACCCCCTGGAATTTGGGAGGGTATTATATATGGATTGGCCATTAGAGGATGGATTACAGTAATAGCTCCATTAATGAGGCAGAGGTCTTGTACCACCCTATATTCTGCAGAGGGCTTTATTACAGGGAGAATGGGAGTATTGCAAGGGGGTTGACAAGGTTTTAAAAGGCCATATTTGAGAAATCTGTTTATCAGAGGCTGGAGGTCTTTGTATGCCTCTTCCTTGATTGGATACTGCTTTAGTTTAGGAAATCAGTTGGAGTCTTTTATTCATAACTACCGGGATGAATTTTCCCTACCAGGTATCCTCTTATACCATGCAGCAGAATTTACCTCTTGACTAATTTGGTCAGGGAGACCTAGTGTAGTTCCAGCAAATAAAATCTGTTTTGGCTTTAGCCAAATCCTCCCAATTTTGCTCATAAATCTCTTCCTATCAAGCGAGTATGATACTGTGAGACAATTAGAAACTTATGGTTAAACATTTGGCCTTCAAAGTGACATGTTAAAGGAGGAGTAAAGGATCTCTGACTAGACATCCCCTCAACACCAACTATGGAGATAAACTTAGAGGACAGTTTTCCAAAGAAGGAAATCAAAAGAGAATCAGCCACCCTTTGTACTGATTAGCAGTTGGCTCACTTGTGATGTCTAAGATTATCTAGGGTTTCTCAGAGGGGATGATGATGCCTTTGGGCAAGTGCATCACAGGCTCCACTGGGTCTCTTCAGTCATCAGAGCAGGAAATGAGGGTATTGGCTGTCCTAGTCCCTCTCTGGGAGCAGAAAAACAGTAAAGCCTCTAGTGCCATGGATCATGAATATTAGCTGCCTTACATATGGAGCAAGGCCCAAATGGAAGCTTAGTGCAACCACTTCCCCAGGTTCAGTTCCTTTTCACTTGAAACAGGAATCTTTCCCTCAGTTGTCCCTGGGCTTTTCCTTAGATGACCTGGGTTGGTTTAAAGCATTACCAATTGCAGCAGCTATAATCCTTAGCTTTTCTCTTATGTCTCTTCTCTGGATCTTGATTGTTGAACACAGAAAAGTCTGTGTCCAACAATTGAGACATAGGTGTTTGTGGCCCCGTTTGAAGATTTTGTGGTGTATGCCAGATATCTGGGGCTGACTGGCAGGTGAAATGTCCCATTAGTGCCTCTCCTTTCCTGGAAAATGGATCTATATTGGTATATTTGAGAAAGGTTTCTGGTTTCTGCTAATCCAGCTAATCAGCTGGATTTTATTCTGTACCCTGTATGATCCCATTCACTTTACCATAATTAACAGACTTTTTATGCACCTTTTCTTCCCCATAATAAGAGCAGATAGCATATTAGACATCATTTCCAGTCCATGATGAGTCTTATAGTCTTGGTTTGGATCTGTTGAGTGGTGAATAGCCTCATCAGGGTAATTTCTTTCCTATTTCAAAGCATACTGTTCACCTGCATAGCTCCTAACCTCTTATAGGAGTCTTTGTCATTTATCTGAGGTACAGAAAGTCACCAAGATGAATTGGACATCTTGCTATGATAAGACAAAAGTAAGAGTCAAAGTTTAGAATATATCTTCAAACTTAACTAGAGTCTTCTGACAGCTGACATGGTCATTCTTTACACTGCTAGACATCTGCAACCGAAAAAGTTACCTGCACTGGAGTATTCCCTTCCACACCTGGGACTTTACTTAGGGGCTGGACAAGCTGTAAACCAGAGTAGCAGAAAGCATCACTTTGGGTTTTACCTCTTGGGCTTAAAGCTCTGTGTAATGCCAGTGGGGTTCAAGGCTGCCTCAAGTGGCTACTGAGGAAACTGAGGAATGCTAGCTTCCCCCAGGGCACTAGGCTCTAAAGGAGTCCCCTGGTCACTTGGAGGATGTGGATCTGATTTATTGGTCTGAGGATTGGAAGTGTCAGATGGAGGAGACCTTCCAGTATGCTTATCTTCCTTAAATAGATCAGTGAGGTGGAGGTCCTCCTGAAAGACAAGTGGGGGCTCTCAGAGCAGGGTCATTCAGGGTATGTCTTTCCTTATTGGGGCTCACATTATCACAGTTCCTGAGCACTCCCTTTGATAAAAAGTCACAAAGGCCTGAACATAAGGCACTTCACTCCACCTTTTATAATCATAATTTAAATTACCATAACATACACTTCTTTTTTCACCTTCTAGATCATATTTAAACCCAGACCATATTGCAATAGTAGATAAGCTATTCTTGTTTTATTTTTTTAATTAATTAATTAATTAATTTTGGGGGTACTGGGAATCAAACTCAGGACCTTGCACTTGTAAGGCAGGCAACGGCACCACTGAGCTAAATCCCCAGCCCAAGCTGTTCTTGGTTTAAATTGTCAGGAACAAACCTGTTTCATTCATCAAGGATATAGCCCAGTGGCAAAGTTGGTGGAATCTTTGTAGTGGCGAAATCCATTGAATTTTCCTTCTGCTTGTCTTAGGACCTATAGTGCAAAGAGAGCTAGTCTTGAACTCCTTGAGGTGGCATGCAATGCAGAAGGAGACCTAAAGTCCACAAGATGCTTCTTGTGAGACTTTTACATATAACTGGGTAGACATCTCTGTCCAAACCTTAAGGTGATACTGGTATGGAGATCACAGAGCCACAGAAGAAAGCCCCCGGAAGGCTTCTGTCTCCATATTGGGACTCATTAACTCCTTAGGGACTAGGTGGCCTTGCCCGATCCTTTAAATTGCATGAGGTAATGGCAGAACTTTCCCAAGTAAAGTTCTTTTAACCACCTAGTTGAACCACTTTTCTATTATATGGGAAAAACACTTTTTGTCTTTGCTTTGATGGAAAAAGGACTAAAAAAGAGGATGGCTCTGTTTTTATACACTTACATTTACTTTAGTTAGCTTTTAAATATGTTAAACACTGCTCTGTTCAGATATCAGGAATAGACCTTTAACTTATCTGTATTTAAACAGGGAAGCAAAAAAAGCTAGGAGGTGATGGCCTCAGATAGGCTTCTGGACCAAGAGAGAGTGGTGCTGTTAAGTTGTATGTGTGGGTAGTGACTGAGGTACACAGTCAGCTCTAGTGCCAGTTGGCCACACAGTATGCTGCGGTGGTGGTGGTGATGGTGGTGGTGGTGGTGGTGGTGTGTATGTGTGTGTGTGTGTTGGGGGGGTTAGGCCACTTGCAGTCCCTGGTCCAGTAATTCTGCACACCTAGCCAGAGAAAGTTAGGCCGTCCCACACACCAGCCTGGGGTGGGCCTCTTTCCCTGCCTGGAGCAGCAGTAAGATGGTCATGCCCCACCAGGAGAGGCCTCTGGTGTTGCCCATAGGCCTGCATTCACTGCAACCTGTGCCTTTGCGTTGTCTCAGGACCTCAGCCCCAAACTCCTCCCTCAAAGGGTTTCTTCTCACCAAGGCCTCATGAGGTCTTAAAGGGATAGCACACAATTTTTCTTTTTCCTGTGGGGAAGAAAAATGTTCCTTCCTTTTGTTCTCATAAACCACTATGCCCTTTACATTTAGAGAGTTAGTTCAGAAGGCCAGTTATTAAAAAAAAAAAAGAAAGAAAGAAAAAAGAGATAGAGAAAAATGTGATGGTAGCCAGGATTGCGTGTCCATGTAAAAGCTACATCACGCAACAAGGCGAGATGGCAGCTGGGTACACAGCAAGGCAGTATGGCCATCAGCATGGCAAGGTAACTTAGCAGTACTCCTGACCAAAACACAAACTGAGAAGAAGTCATTTACAAACTAGAGTAAGTGGAGACCAAGCTAATTTCTAAAAGGTGTAGCAAAATACATAACAAACAAAAGGGGAGACTGTGGAGTGAACACAAGTGGTTAGAAAGAACAACAAAAGTTTATATTACCTTCCCCCATTCCCATAGTGGGAGCTAAGAAGGCCCCTCTCCAGTGCCATGAGAAGAGGCATCCCTGGTTCCTAGCATAAGGGATAGAGTAAGGGAGAGAAGAAATCTTGCAGCATTTGAGAGAGAGAGAGTGTGCCCACACAGGCCTTACCATGGTCTCCTAGGTACATGAGCTTGACTCTGCTGGATGGCTATGCTAAAAATGCTACCAGGTAGTTCCTTTAGAAATGGCTCACCAATAAAATGTTCTCCAGATCCATCTTTCCTCAAACAAAGAATTGAACAAGACAAGCCAAAAACAGTACCAAAAGTTTATTTTTAAAAGTGAGGGCCAATGGGGTAAGCAAAAAACTGGCTCTGTGGAGCAAACGGATCAAATAAAAGAAAGGAAAGGATAAAACCAAAAATAAAAGTGCACCCTGTGTCTGGGAGGAACAGGGTGGGATACCATAAATAGTCATGATAGTGGACTCTTCATAGCATCTGTGTCTTTATATGCAGTCCACCTCTCATGGAAGCCCTCAAGAGGTTCTACACACATACAAGGTCCTGGGGATTATTCAGCACTGTCCTGGGGTCTTATAATTGACTAGTCCTGCTTATTTTCCAGCCAGTTTTGCCATGACCTGCCTCCAATCTCAGGACAGAAGCAGGGACTTGAGTGGTGAAGCAGATGCAGCTGAGGCCACTCCTAGAGCTCTGGACTTCAGGTGACCTTCCAAGATGCTATCAATAGATGGAATTTGTATTTCTACATCAACCAGTTCTTGTATGAGGCTGTCCTTAGGGAGGGGTACAGCTTTCAGCAAGGGAGCTCGCCTGGACCAAGGAGAGCTCCTGGGGAAGGACCCCGCCACGAGCACCACAGCACCACTCCAGGTAGAGGAGCCCGTCCTGCTACCCTGCAGGGTGTCTGGGTGGGCACCACAGCAGCTTGGATCCAGGATCAAAGTTAGCTTTCTCCTGTACAGATATCCCTTCTTCCTAGGACTTTTTCATGGAGGGCAATGCCATATTCTTTATGTTAATTGCTCATGCAGGAGTTTCTTTCTAATCTTTTCAAGTTCTGTTTTCTTGGTCAATTATATAATTTAAAAAGATATCAGCACTAGTGTTAATAATTAACCAGTGAAATAGAAATAAAGGGAGAGGTCTTGACTCAGTACATGTCAAGAGTGTTATTGTGTTTTTGGCCAAATGACAATCTTCTTCCTTCTCTTTCCTAGACGTGAGGTGTCCAAATCTGTCTTACAAGATGTGATCAAAATATGCAGTAAATTTTTAAATTTAAAAAACTCATTACAGTAAAAAGTACATTGCCATGAATCCCCCTCAAAATATTCCCCCTTCCTTTGAACACATTATGCCATTGTTCTTGCCACTTTACAAAGCAGTCCAGAAGTTTTGTTTCTTCTCTTTTGTTTCTTCATGAGGTGTGATCAAAACATAAGCAGAATGAATGAGAACCAAGACCCATTATGTAAAGGTACAAGATCCCAGTAATGAATGTAACTGTACTGTATACCTAAAATGTACCAATAAACTCAATAAAAAGAAAAAAAATAAAAAATAAGCTGAATGTTGGTGCTGAATGCCATCAAAAGCAGAGAAACAGGTTTGCGAAAACGTGGCGGGTGTGTCCTCATTCATTTTATTCAGCAGATCTTCTGGCACCTTGTGACTTCTGGCTCCTCCCCAAAGTCAAAATAACCACGAAAGGTCAAGGTTTGGAATCAATCCAGGATATCAAGGAAGCCACAACTGTGCAAATAAAGACACAAAAGAGGATTTCCTAAATTGCTCCATAACATGGCAAAAATGATGGGATGAGTGCGTTCAAAGTGAGGGGGAAAACTCCAAGAGAGATTAATGACAATGTGTCTTTTACTGCAATACATTTAGAAAACTATTCATTATTTTTTTAATCATACTTTGCATGTTCCAAGGATACACAGTCTACCTACTATGCATCTTTTGAGACTAAACCCAAGCATGATTTCCCTTCAGAAGCTATCTCTGGCCTTAGGACCTTCTTTCCCTGCGTTCCTTAGAATTTTGAGAGCTGTCTCCTGAGGCTATACATTAAGTCCTGAGTCCAGTTCTCTACCTGTGTGACCTTCAACCTTGATTATGCTTAATCTCCACTTGCATCAGTTTCCTTATTAGTTTTTGTGAGAACTTATTTAAAGCACTTATTGTATTTTTATTTTCCTATCTAGACAATGAGTTTCTCTAGTGCAGGTGTCATGCACCATTCATTTTTGCATCCTTGTTTCCTAGTGCTTGGTTTCACCATAGAAATACAATATAAATTCAGGGCAGTAAGATTCATAATCCAGAATCCAAGGAATACATTGGTTCACTGAAAAGAGTGGTCAAGGACATTTGCATACTGGAAATAAAGCCCCAACACTGGAGAGTTTGGTTTAAAATCATAAAACTAGCAATTCTTTCCTGGATTCAAATTTCTTTGTCACTTCCCTAAGTAGCAGGTGCTCACTCTCCACCTTCACAGCTGTACACAGAATCTTAACTTTTCTGTAGGCTGCAGGAAACTGATAACTGAAGAGGAAGAAGCAAGAAGAGAGAAAGGAAGAGAAGAAAAGGGAAAAAAGAGGAAAGAAAGTGAAAAGAGAAAGAAAAAGAAGAAAATATTGCCGTATTATATATGGCGATTTTATATTTATCTTTTCTCTTAAGGTGCTAAACAAGATATTATATATATATATTATATTATATTCTAGTCTCAAATCCTTGGAGTTTTTTCTTAAATATCTGAACTAAAAGAATAAGCACCAGCATTGATCTTAACTATCCATAAAGTGCACTGCCTAGAATAATAAAAGAGCTTGCCAAAAATGAAAACATTCTGCTGTTCCCCTCCAAGAAGCTGAGGAAGGTAATTCTGAAATAATGAGGCGATCCCTGTTCCAGTTAATGTGTAATCAGAAATATTGAGATCTACTTAAAAATCATATCTGGGGTTGTTTTGCTTTTGACTTTTTATTTAAACAGGAAGCTCCAGTCTGGGGCTATTGCAGCGATGGGTATGCGTGGCTACTGGACTGCAGCTGCCACAGAGCAAATGTTTGATGGGTGACGCCTCCACCACAGATGAATGTGATTCACTAGAGAGTTTGCTGAAAATAAGGCCTCCACCTGCTGCCCACTGTCTTATATGGCTTAAAATTAGCACAAAGTCAGAAAAATTCAAAGCCAGGGAGGTAGCTGAGTCTAGTCGTAAAAGAACACAATTATCCTTTTTTTATGAGGCTTGTACTGTGAGTGTTATGAATGAGCAGGTCTGGCTTTCCTAGAACCACTTTTGCTCTCATAAAAGCCCCATTGCTTTGAGATCACAGCTCAAGTCAGTGAAGCAGAAATGTGTTTCCTCCTTTCCACTGTTATGTGGGTGATCACATAACAGACCTCAAGATCTTGGAATTTTAGTAGGTCAGTGGGGTGTGAGGGAAGAAGGCTATTGTGGCTGCTGTCCTAAAAATAGTCCTGCCAAGTTTGCTTTGCTTCCTCCATGCTTTGCAAGGGAGAGTGTACACCAGCATTACCATGTGCTGCTAGATGCCACAGTAGGTTTTAGTGGCAAAGCTCTAACTAAGCAAGGTAGTGCACTACCAGGTGAATCACTGAGGGTACTAAGCATGGGATCCCACAGTGTGCTGTACCCAGAGCTCACAGCACACAGCTAAATGAATAGCAGGCAGGATGGAGCCAAGGCTCAAATCAGTGTGGCAATGGCCTTCCCAAGTGTGTGCAGGTACTTTACAGGGTTATTTTTTACAGGGTTATTTTGTTCTCCCTACTGCTTTAGTGCTCTCTTGTCTTAGAGGAGCTTTGAATTTATTGGCTCCAAACCAGAATTAATGGCTGGCATTTTCTTTTTTGTAGAAACCTAAAATAATTGAGAAGGTTATCATGGCCATTCTAGGGGAGAGACAAAGGAGAACAGTCTTGAGGAGAAAAGGATCTGAGAAACAAAGAGAAGGTACATTATCCAAAACTAGGAAAAACAGAAGGTCTGACCTGACCCTGTACTAAGAATAAAGAACCCTGTCAGGATCCCAGAGATGCACCAGGACAGTAGGAAGATGTATTTTATACACATAAAAGATAAGTCTGAGCTCAGGAATTTCCAACTTACCAAATACTGGAAACCCCTGAAATGTTACCAGAAACCTTTGCAGTAGGCTCCAGTCTCTTGCTCAGTAAACTACACAAGCCTGGAGAAAAAAAAAAAAACTAAAAGACAGAACTAAGAGAGACAGCAAGCAGGGAGCCAGGATGGCCAGTGCTACTCTAGCAAACAGCGCGGTCCATCCAAGCCACTGACATTTATTGGTCATCAATTAGGATAAAGGCAAAGTATGCATGAGGATGGGACTACTGTGGTTACTATGGAAACTAATGGAGACAAGACTTGAAAAAGGATAAGACAAAGCATTCTCCAATTAGAAACAGAATGGACAAAATATTTGGTTGTAAATGGAACACTGTCCTTCTAGTTAAGAAAGTTTTAATTGTGGGAACCAAATTTGGCTTAACGCGGCAGACTGCATTGCTTACAGCCTGCTTTTGGCATAATCAATATTGTAGTCCTTTGCACCAAAGATTTCTGAACTGCAGACATGGCCTCCTGATCTGTGCTGATGGTGTGGTGCTTCCTGTGCCTGAAGCATGCAGCTCTGCCCTTTACCAGCATTGTGGGTCCTGTAAGGGCAGCAGTTCCAGAGGGACTCTCTCCAAACTTCTCCTTGGTGTATCCACTGCATCAAGAAGTCCATTCATAACTGAAATTAAGTATCCTACAATTCTAGTAGAATAGGGAATAGGATGTCTTAGTTACTTTTCTCATTAATGAGACAAAATACTCAATACCCAAAGTTAAAGGAGGAAAGGTTTATTTAGTGCAGTCTGTAGATGTTTCAGTCTATAATTGGCCAGCTCCAAGACAGGGTGTCACCCCAGAGAAGAGTTCATGGAGGGCAGAGGGCAGCAAAACAACAAAGAAGAACCTTAACAGTGTCTTTCTGTCCCTTTTACCTTATCCAGACTACTTGGATCTGATAGCACTCACCCTTAATCCCAGTGCCCTTCAGCCTAGCACCACACCATGAATCAATTCCAGAATCACTCACTCTAGATCCAACCACCTCTGGAAAAAAACAAAAAAACAAAAAAAAACACCCACCTATGATCACATGAGGCTCGGATTGGTGGGGGGGATATCTAGACACAAACTACAATAAAGGGTAAAATTTAATATTATTTAAAACATTATTTACTATTTTTAAAAGGAATTTTAATTGTTCTCCCTGACTAAAGTTTTTAGTGTAAGATTCAGATCCACTACACAAGGCTCAGAGAACTAAAGGAGTCCTAAGTCAAAGGCAGCAACTTTTTGAAAGACTGTAGAGTTAGGCTGCTTTTTTAAGGGAAGGTTAGGATATCCAAACTTTAATTTGTGGTACTGAGCTTGCTATGGGCCTGTCTTAGCCACTTTCCTCATTGCTGAAACAAAATACCTGGCATCCACAAGTTAAAAAGGAAAGATTTATTTTAGCTCACAGTTTGTAGAGGTTTCAGTCCATAGTCGGCAGGGTGGCACTGCAGGGGAGCAAAGCAGAAGAGAAACAGTCCAGGGCAGGTCAGGCAGGAGGTAGGTAGCCTTTCATCTTTTCTTTCTTTTTTTTTTTGGTACCGGGGATTGAACTCAGGTCCTTGTGCTTGCAAGGCAGGCCACCGAACTGCAGAGCTAAATCCCCAGCCCCCATCTTTTCTTTTATATTCCATACAGGCTACAAGCCTGTTGGTTGGTGCCACCCATAGCCAGGGTGGGCCTTGCCATTATCCATGCTAAACCAATCAGTGGACTAATTTAGTTATTGCATCCTTAGTCCATATTCACACACTCTTAATCCACATGCACAATTCTAGATCCAGTCACTTCTGAAAAGCCCCACCTATGAAAGCATGAGGCTTTGGGAGGACATCTAGATACAAGCCATACCAGGGCCCTAGTGTTAAATGTGATGGGCATGCAACAGAGATGATGATCACTCTTCACTTTATAGAGATTTGCTTGCTATTCTACCATTTTTTATAGCTCGGGAGAAAACACCTGAGTGAGTGGTATCAGGAATGAGATGCATCCAGATGGGTCCGTGTGAAGAGAGGGCTCTTGTGGCCATCCAAAGGCATCCAAAGCTGAACAAGTGATTCACTTATGTAGAAGGATGTTGATTTAAACAAAATGTTATCCCCAACAAAGGTGCCGATAGTCCTCCTTAAGATATAATATGACTTATAAGATCATGAGAGAACGAATCAGTAGACAGAGTGCTGACGTACATATCACAAAGTTAATGAAAACAGTAAAATTGCCATTTTTATAGTATTTTAAACTGGGGAAATTTTTCCTTGAGTGGATTCCTGAAAAAAGCTAGATTATTACAGCAGGAGAGAAACTAAGTAGAAAATTTACTGGACCCCTGCTGAGAGTAAGAAACACCTCACATTTCATCTTTAGAATCCCCAGGTTGAGTCATTTATCTAGTTGGATTAAAATATTCTACAATTCACTGTTTCTTGGTCCTTTAATCCTGCTTTATCTTCTTGTATCCTCACTGTGCTCCCACCCAGCTTGGTCTCTATTGTTCATCATTTTAATTTCTTCCTTAATCCCGTTTCTTTGACCAAGCTTACCATCAAAGTCCAGACTCCAGGAAAATTAAGCTTTATCTTGCCCTCCCACCATAAGTGGAGCAAAAAAACATACTGACGTGTTTTCCTTTCAATTCTTGATCACAAACTCCAAGGAGGCCCTTAGAGAAGACCTTGCATATCCCTTTACTACTCTAACACTGCTTCTGCACTTTCTTGCACAAGCTGGTGATCTCGCTCTTTCACGGAACAAATGGAATCAATCAGAAGCGACACTATGTCAGCGGATGCCACCACACTTTTAACATGGCCTTATGTTTGCTACACTGTACCAACTGCCTGCGCTCCTTTCGGGGGCCACGACCTTAATCTTGTGTGGGGTCCTTTGCACTTTCAGGTTTCAGGGTCACCACAACAGCGACTGCCCTTCTGCCTTCTGTTTTACCATCTTTCCTTTCAACAGAGCTATAGTGTCAGTACTCACCATATATTCAGTAGTCACCAGCATATCATGACTATTTGTATTTAATTTAAGTACAACTAAAGAAAGTTAAGAAGTTCAGTTCCTCAGTCACACAAGCCACATTTCAAGTGCTCAGTAGCCACATGTGTCTTGCAGTTTCTCTTGGAGAGCAGTTACAGATGATAGCACATTTCTGTATCATAGTTTCCTTGAACAATGCTAGTCTAGGTCATTCCCACTGCATACGGATCTTCTGCAATCTTGTACCTTCACAAATCATAAATAAAACCAGAATGCTCCCTGGTCTTCTTTCCTCTTCAGGGTGCTATTCCACTCCTCTCTCTCCGCTTGCACTACAATCCTTCATGAAGGGTCTACACTGGCTGTCTTGTCTTCTCTCTCTCTCTCTCTCTCTCTCTCTCTCTCTCTCTCTCGCTAATGCCAGTGATAAATATCAGTCTCATATTAATCAACGCAAAAATCACTGAACAGTTGATCTTGTGTCTTCCCTGGGTTTCCACGACTCTGCTCCCTGACTCCCTCTCTGCAGACGTCGCTGTACTCCTGTTCAGTTTCCATGAATGCATCCACTTAACTCTGGGCCTCTGTCTTTTAATCCCTTCTCTTTGCTCTCATATTCATTCTTCTAATAATATTATTCAATCTCATTGCTTTGAATGCCGTCTTTTACCAAGAAATCAAAAAGTTATCCAGTTGAGAATTTCCAGATCAGACTTCATTTCAAATACTGTATGCCTTTATCCACTTGCTCCTCACAATCACCGTTTGAATGCCCAACAGGCATCTCATCCACAGCATGCCCCAAACTAAACTTTCTACACATAGTCCCACTTTTATTAGTCTTCCCCATTCAGTAAATTCTAAAACTTTCTTCAAGTGCTCAGTCTTAAATCTTGGTTTCTGTCATGACTCTCCCTTTGTCTCGCAGCCACATCCCATCGTGTAGCATCTCGTTTGCTCTTTATTTAACTTATATCTGACACCTCATCACTTCCTAACTCTTCTTCTCCAACCATGAATGTTTAAGCCATCACCCCTTCCCACCTGAAGTATTGCTACAGTGTCCAAATTGGTTTACTGTCTTCTATTCTTTTTTCAATTAGAAATGAATTCATTGTGATGAATACAAGGAAGGCTCTGCTAAAGTACAAATCCTACCATGTTACTACTGAACTCAGCGTTTCTTCCTGCCTCTTAAGACAAAAGGCAGAAGTCTCCATAGAGTGGCCTCCAAGCCCCTATATATCTTTCCCCATGACCAGTGGCACCTGCCTCTATTTTCTGGCTTCTCCACGACCTCTTCTCCTGGAGCTACACACTGCTCCATCTCCCTGTAGTTGTTTGGCACACATTCAATGCACAGCCCATCTTCCTCTACTTCGCACAATCTTCACTGCTTGCTTTTGCTGTCTGTACAAATGCACTCTCCTGACTACACTACAAAAACAACCACCCCTAGCACCCACTCTGCTTCTCTTACCTTCCCACAGGGTTTGAATTACTAATGTGGTCACTCTGCTAGTACTTTATTTCTCTATAAATTAAGCAGTGAAACCATCAAGATTAAATAAACATTTCACAAGGGAGGAGCAAACTCCCTTGTTCTAGGCTATCCTAGAAATTCTGTACCTCCTCGTTGTTCCAATTACCCTCTTCTGCTTGTCACCTCTAAATCAGCTCTGATCTCGTTACTGACCCCAGCACTGGTTTTCTTCATAGTGTCCACACTCAGATTTCTAGGCTTTTGCTTTTGTTTGTTTCTTGTATGGAGTGGCGCTGAATTACTAATTTTTAAGTTTAGATATAAATTTACTATAAACACTCAGAGGCATCTATCTGCTTCATTGTGTACATCTATTCCCGAGTTCATACAACAAAATACATAGTATTTAATTATAAATTGTTTTCCTTTATTTCTACCTCTAGTAGAGTAGGGTATCTAATGGCCTCCATTAAATTATGTGGACAGAGATTATATTGCTTCTTCATGTTATTCTTGGATAGTAGGAAAAATACAGAATGTTTATTACACTAAGGAGAAGTTTCAGTCATACGGTTATAGCAAAACGATGTTATCCAACTCCTTCATCAAACATAAGAAAAAGGAAAATTCCCAGGACTGATACAGGGATGTAAAGTGATTTCCATTCATTTCTCTTTTCCTACAATGGGCTACTTCAATATAATGCAGATTCTAAAAGCATTCATAGAAATACTTTGTTCAATTATACTCCTTGTCCAAGAATTTTTCTTTGGGAGAAAATTTAATCCTATTGAATTCTCTGGAATCATTTCAGTTATTTGTCTTTGTACAGAAGTCTTGATCTTTTATAAAAATAGGAGTGCCTGTGCTAGGGATTTAGCTCAGTGGCTCTGCGCCTGTCTCACAAGTGCAAGGTCCTGAGTTCAATCCCTGGTACAAAAAAAAAAAAAAAAAAAAAAAAAAAGAACATACCAGCTCACAAATACAGTTTCCAAAGGGCCATGGCGCACTGTTCTATTGCTGTACTGTGAGCTTAGGATCTGGTTTCTGTTGATTGTTTAGCAAAGTTACCCCACAGGCTGTCTTGTATTTTAGCACCATATACACACAGAATGCTCATGTAGTGGAAAAGTCTTCAGAAGGAGTGACAAAAAAACATAAGTAGAAGCCAAAAATTAAGAAATAAATAAAAGATTCAGCTAACAGAAAACCAAGAAGTCTTGCCTTTTCGTGTGAAGAGAGCACTGTGAGTTAAAACACAAAAGCAAAATGTCTTGAGATATATGTGGAGAAAGTCAATCTCTTCTGTTGAGAAAGTGGGTCATAAATAGGTATAACAGGACCTATTTGGGGAAAAAAAGGATTGGCTTCCAACTATCCCCAAGGAGTAATTCAAGACTGCAGACATAAAACCAAATATTGTTTAGAGAGAGCCACAACACAATTTCAATTTTAGCATATAAGTATGACATTGCTCACCAAACAGAAGTTATAGACTGAACACTCAGAATTGTGGGTTAAAATGTATTTTGCTTACTAAAAATGGCCATAGTGAAGGCCCTGCATTCCTGGTGGCCCAGGTCTACCACTCGAGATGGTGTGAAACAAAAATCTGTGCAGATGATCTCAAAGGTATATTTGCATTTTGCATCACGTGAACCCATAGTTATTTGCTTATCATCAAGTAGATTGTGTGTTGTGTTTTTTGTCCACAAACACAAGTGTTTCCACGGGTGTTGTCTGAAATATTTCTGCTTCTATCAAAGTATGTATCACAGTGCTTCTCACTGAAATTGCTTGCATGTGTCTCTGGACTAGTTGTAACACTCATATATTCATTAAACAGATATTTATGAGCATCTTCTATGTTGAAGGTGCTGGGAATATGGGAATAAATGAGTGACTTTGACCCTGTGTGGAGTCTAATCCTGAAGAAGAAAAAATCGTGCCATGTGTATGCGTGTGGGGTGTGTGTGTGTGTGTGTGTGTGTGTGTGTGTGTTTACTGGGGATTGAACTCACAGCCTGCCTCCCTCTGCACTTTTATCTTTTATTTTGAGAAAAGGGTCTCACTAAATTGCTCAGACTGGGATTAAACTTTGAATCCTCCTACCTCAGCCTCCTAGAATGAAAACCACACTTTTGTCTGTTTCTCCACATGATGGTTAACTGTGACACATCGCATACCAATAATGCAATACAGTTTTGAAGAATGAAAGAGTAACACTGTTCAGGAGAAAATGCAAACATGCTCTTGGCAGCCAGACCCCAGGCTTAGCACAGCCCTGGAGACTAAAGACCTTGGTTTTCTTTTGTGTGTGTGTGTGTGTGTGTGTGTGTGTGTGTGTGTGTTCTTATATTCAATTTCTCGTGATTGAGAACAACAGTGTAGTACCCAAAATAGGTAGTGAAAGATTTTAGCTTTAAAGGTAGGTCATTGAACCCCTTGGTTTAAACCACTTTAAAAATATTATCTAAACAAAACTGTTACGCTGAAGTTCTCTGGATAGTACTTCTGCTGTTCCTCACTGAAAACGGCAGCATTTCCTTCCTTTCTTCCTAAGGATAAGTGATGAGAGCATAAGGCACCCATGCTAAATGCCTAAGAAGATGTTTCAAAAGTTAACTCAGTTTTCTCTCCACCAAGCCAGCCTCTGGTGTCCTTCAGTTTCCTCTCAACCCAGTGTTGGCTCCTCTTTTCTCCTCACATCCTGCTGGAAAGCACTCTCAGGGATGAGCTCAGAATCTGAAGAGCCTTACCCTCTTCCCAGGTAGCTGTGAGAGAGTTCAAAGACTTGGACCCAGGGGTCCCTCACCTGAGTTCACTCTGGAGAGTACCTGGCTCAGCCAGCCCGGCTCTGACACCCTCTGTCTCTGTTCCTAACAGATACTTGGGCAAACACTACCAATGACTTCTTCCTGATGGTAGGCACTGGAGATTCTTACAACATTCATACTGATTAAAATAGGCTGGGTGGGCGTGCCTACAGATCCAATACTTTTTCTTTTTTTCCTTTATGTCCACTCAGCAGCCTTTGTCTCAGACCCCTATTCTTGAAACTTTTTATTTTCTCAGCTTTCCTGGCTTTATATAATTCTGATTATACTATCATCCTTTGGTGTGATACTGCCTCAGTCTATTTTCAGACTCTTCTCTCTCATCCCCCCCTTTATTTTTTGTAAAATTGCTCTATCTTAGATTTCTGTCCATGACTTCTCCTTACTCATTAGACATTTCCTTACCTAAAGAACCATCTATTTGCTAACATCAAACTCCTAGTCCTCTCTTCTGAGTTAAAGAACAATGAATCAATACTCTTCCGAATACACCGTATGCGTGGCTTATGATTCACCCCAGCCACATAAATCCAAAAGGAATGTGTCCTCTCCTTTGTGGTTGTAGATCAGCCCTTTCCTTGCTTGTGCATGGAAACACCATCAAGGACCTGGGATCTCTCGACTTGTCTCTCTCTCTCTCTCTGAGTCTCCCAGTCATATCAACAACCAAGACTTCTTCACTGACCTTCACCCTGCACATAGTCACCCTGGCCTGGATCACTGGAAGACCTCAGCCTTCCCTCCCGTCTTGCTGTACTCCCGTATATTCTCCATCCTAGAGACAGAAATGATCTCTCTCAAAAACAAAACCCATCATTACTTCTTATCTTAAAATTCTGTGGCAGTTTTCCCACTGCTCTTAGGATAATAGCTAGTTCAAACTGAATTATTAAGCCCTCTACAAACAAGATCCTCCATAATTACATTGTTCCTTGCATCCTTTTGGAATCTCCTATGAATGTACTTTAGAATTAAAGTTTGGAAAATATATTTGGGTGTGGTGTGGTGCATAGCTATAATCCCACCACTCAGGAAGCTGAGACTGAGGCAGGAGGATCTTGATACAAATAATATCTAGTAGCTTTAAATAACCTTCCTGGAAAATTAGACTTCAGCTAACTGAGTGTAAGAAAGACAATGATCATTAATAAAATGTCTTCAGGATTACTCTGTGCTTTTAAAAAATTGTAAATGAATCGTTCAAGTTTTATTTGTTAAAATATAAATATCAAAGAGATAAGTGCTGACCCATTAAAATAAATATTTTCTTTTCCTGGTTCCGCATCTCGGTGACCCAGCCAGGAGTTCACAGGTGCAGAAGCCTCATGTGACGATTGGAATCACAAATACATCGAGTCCAAAAGTGGTGTGAAGATAAAGAGTGCAAAAGGAAGACTATATAGGGCATTCTTCATCTGTCTTTTTCTGGTAAGTGGCTCATGCGAGACCCTGGAATGGGGTCTGAGGGATGCAGGGGAGAGGAAGGAATAAAGTTCTTCTCAGGCTGATTCTACAGTGAGCCTGGCATCAGGGAGCACACAGGCTGCTGTGCTTCCCTGGGCCCTGTAACTTCACCTGTTCTGCTCATCCAGTGATACCCATCTGCCATGCAGTCAATCCACCAGTCAGCCTCACAAATGCAATATTCAAAGATATAATAGCACTCCATATGTGCAAGGTGTTATTAGCTATAATAGTCGACTGGGAAGTCTTAGAGGTTTCCCAAGATTTTGTGGCCTAGACAGAGCCCTTGATCCCCGCTCTGAAAACCAGCTCATACTCATGACATTGTTGTCAACTTCTTGCTCAAGTCAAAAGCCTAGAATTTGTCTTCAGTTCTTCTCTCCCCGCTCCCACAATGCCACCTAATCCATCAACAAGCCCTCTTAGTTTACACTGAAAATGCAACTCCAACCTGTCTCCTTTTTTCATCTTCACTGCAAATATCCATACATCATCATTTCTTACCAGGATTACTACTGTGCCTTTCTAGGGGTTTCTTTGCTTCTCCTGTGTGTAATGGCCGGGGAGATCATTTTAAAAAGAAAATCTAATTGTTTTGCTGCTCTGCTTAAAAACCTCAAATGATTTCTCACTCTACTTACAGTAAAGTGCAGCTCCTTACCACGGCCCTCCCAGACTTCATGTCTGCTCCTGATGTCTTTGCCTCCTTTCTGTTCCCAGTTCCACTCTAACTGGGAGTCTGTGGTCTACCTAGAATGGTCTCTGTCCCCAGAACCACATTGAGCCATTGCTCAGTATCATCAACAACCAGGGTCTTCTATGAATGCTGAAACTAAATAAAGCCCACTACATGAAATCATCACTGTGCTCGCTCCTTATTTGTCCGTCATCTCCCTTGATCCCACGTAAACTCTTGAGTGGGAACAAAAGGTTTCCCTGTTGTGTGATAGGCTCCTTAAGAGAATGTGTTAGTGATTTTCTTTGGTCCATTTTTTCTTATCTTTCATTATGATGATTAAAATCTGAGGGGAAAAGGACATCAGAAAAGAACATTCTCAAGGGAAACAGACAAATTCTAGATTCAAATATTCATCTGGAAATGAAAAGTAAAGAGGACCCAGAATTTAGCTCAGTGGTTCCGCTGCCTGCCTCAAAAGCACAAGGTCCTGAGTTCGATCCCCAGTACCAAAAAAAAAAGACAAATCATGTGCAGGCAAAGTGGGATGCCGGTGTCCTTTGCATTTTGCTGACTACAATTACTCTGCAGATTCTCTGAGTGGCTCTTATATCATTTCCATAGTGAATCTTGGTGCAGGAATAACTGCTTTGGAGAGCATTATCATCTAGTACTTGAGCAATAAAAGAAAAGCATTTCTCCTCTATAACTGCTGCCATAATGCTCTGCTCTCCTTGTCCCATTGACAGAGGCCTATTTCCATCCAAGATATAAAAACTTCTTTCACTTAAAAGAGACCCTTGGGAAGGAATGCATACAGCAAACTCTGTATACAAAATAATGAATATTCCTTACCCATGGGTTTGTAACCAAGACTTGCCTTAGAACAGGAGGGTCCTGGATTTCTCAATGTAATTTTTATACACATGTGTTTTCTGTGAATCATGCATATTAATTTATTCTTTATAAGACTCCACTGAAAGCCATGAGTCAAAATCTTTTTCTACTGTTTTGTGAGCAAGAGGTTTCTATTTACCTAAGATGTGTCTGTGAACAATAACTACATGAATAATAGCCTTGTTACCACCTTAGCCAGTGCAAATAAGAAAATTTATTCTAACATTATTCTATGTGACTAGCAGGAATAAAAGTGGTTATTGTGCTTAAAATCCCAATTTAGCTATTCTATCATTTGGTATGACTCTGAACAAACAGTTCAGAGCCCCAGTCAGGTTGTTTGTAAGAGAACAGCTGCTGAAGTTCAGTCTAAACATGATCTAGATAGTAAATATAGTAAAAAAAAAGATAAACATATCTTTGTTGCTGTAATGAATAAAATTATACCATGAGAATAAGAGCCTAGTTGCCAACCCTACACAACTTCTCTGGACCTTGTATTCCAGAATGTTAAATGGTCCTGGCAATCTTTTAACAGAATCATTGTAGTAGAGATCTCCTTGAACAATAATATATCCACACTGAGCTGTGAGGATAAGGATGAAGAGATTTTATTGTTAAGAAGAACCTCAAAGTCCTCATGAAGATGTTGTTTACTGGGGTTCCTTATTAAAGTGTTATTTGTCAAGAATGATTTCAATGCCAAGAGTGGTGAAAGTGCCACAAAGTCACGAGAAGAGGTGATTCCAATTCAGTTCAACTTAACCAATACTTACTGAAACTGATTTGTGAGATGCAGAAGTAGAGCTTGGACAACACCACAGCAAGCTATTTTTTTCGGTATTGTGGATTTGTACATCATGGATTAATTTCTATAATCAGGAACTGTTCCTTTGTTCTTGGTAATAGGTGTGGAGCACTTGCATGGGCAGGGGAGGAGGTGCATGGTGATAACCCATCTGTTCCAAATCATAACTTGTGAGTTCTGCCTTTTACTTTCATCAGATCATCATGACCCTTGTGTGCAGGAAACCCTGGAGTAATGTAACTAGTTCACATAGAGAAACTCTTTGTACCAAATTTCAACTAACTGAAAGGAAAAACAAAGTGGAGAATAAGAGTCTAAGAGGAGGCAGCAGCCAGTGACAGAGAGGAGGCTTTAGTATGGCCGGAGCCCACGATGAAGCCTGGAACAGCGTGGAGGTCTCTTACAATTAGGTCAGTGGAAGATGAAGGAGTTTTGCAGTGTTCATGATATTCTGAAATAAATTTGATTTATGTACATACATAAAATTTTTAAATTCTTCTTCTTCCTCTTCCTCTTCCTCCTCTTCCTCCTCTTCCTCTTCTTCCTCTTCTTCTTCCTCCTCCTCTTCTCCTCCTTCTCCTCCTTCTTCTTCTCCTTCTCCTTCTTCTTCTTAGTCTTCTGCTTCTTCTTTCTTTGCTTTCATACAGGTTTTTACAGTACCAGTAGCTGCATTGGCGCATTCTACGCCAACCCTTAAATAGTCCCACCATAGAGTCTGCCACCAGACTCTAGCATTTCTGAGGAAGTGAGACCTCATCTTCTCCTGCCATGTCATCAACACAGACAGAGGCTGCAGGGCCTTTGTACTTGCACTTGGAATTTCTCTCTCACTCCCAGCTCAAAGCTATCTCCCTCGACCCCTAGATCTCTGCCCACTCCTCCGTCATGCACTTCCTCATAGCCCTGCTTGCCCCTGGCATGCATACCCATCTAGATAAAGCCATCAGTCTCTGCTTGTTACTGGGTCTGTGTCGATAGGGTAGGCTCCATGAGAGTGAGTGCTTCCATCCATCTGTCCACCATTGAATCCCAGCTCCTATCACAGTGGCTGGTGCCTAAAAGTAACCGACAGAACCATTAATTAAATAACTTCTTGCCATTGTTTGTCTTTTAGAATGAGTCAAAACCCTGGGAAAATGAAGAGAGTAAGGCCATTTTCTGCTGCTTGGTTTTTCCTGCTTTTTACCTTTTCCAAAGCTCAATAATGGCTGCCTCACAAGAGGCAATTAGAAATCAAGGAAGTTGAAAGCTTTGATGTCCTGGAGGCAATCCTAACTCTATACTGTTCCCAGAGGGAAGATTTACACCACAGGTTTTGCCCACTGAATTGTCCTGGCAACAAACTAAAGCTTAGGGACAAGACCTTGATAAGAAAATAGCCTACAACTACAGTCGTGTACTCCTTTAGAAATATCTTGCCTTCTCTTAAAAACAAAACAAGTTTGCAGCCTTGATTTGCTTGGTCTAGCTGACGTGGCCAGGTTCTAGAAGTGTGTTCACAAGTATTAGTAAAATTTAATGATTATTTAGCTGTTCTTTTCTTCCTCCTTCCCTGCTAGATGTCAGTGTAATTTCCTAGCTAGAGAGACCTAAGGAATAAGGAGAAGAACAAAAGGCAATGCTTACTTTCTCCTTCCCTTTTGGCTTGGATATCAGGCCACTACCACTCTGGGAACATTTATAAATTTTAGTTCCTGAATGATCCTTGATAAAAGACATCCTCTGAGGACTCCGTAAGACATTTATGGAGTTTCTACTGGTGTCAGAAAGTATGTTTATTTCCTATGGCTTGAGGTAATTACTTCCATGTCTGCTCTCAGCATGTACAGAGCCTGGTGGCTTTTCTTCCTGAATGCCTCATGAGCAACACGAGAATTCCTTGGTCTCTGTACTAGAGTAGGACATAGGGTGGCACCTATTCTTTGTGTTTTTATATATGAAGTAATGCTGGAGCCATGCAAAGTAATTTCACTGCTCCATTCCGTTAACCCAATGACTCTCAGGGCTCTCTCTCCTGCTTAAGCAATATTTTCCCTTTCTTATACAACAATAGCAACTACCCAGCCCACCTACTGGAGCCTTTACCCCCAGGTTATTGGTGCTTGTTACACTGGGTGCAGTACAAAGGTTTCACATACACTGTCCTAAGGGAAGTTGAGCTTGAAACTCTGAAATTATCTTAAAGAGAGATGACTGTGAAGGGGAATGCTTGTAATCTTTCCATACCCCTTCAGAGAAAGCAACCAGTTGTAAAGCAACAAAGATTCCATAGTGGTAGTCACGGAAATCAAAAAGAAAAGAAATGATATTTTTTGATTTGCAGTCTTACATTTCATAGTTTCATTAGCCACCATTTTTAACATTTCTGAATAGCTTGGCATCTTTTGATTATCTTTTTTCTTTCGAATACTAGCCAAATGCCAACTTGATACCTAGAACTGCAATGTTTAGATCTTGCCTATGTGGGCAGCACTGGCAGAGGGTCTTTCTGTGGAAGAAAGTCAAGGCCTAGGTAAGGAGTTCCCATGTGCTGAAAACTAAGAATCACAGACATGTAACATGAACTGCCTGTAGATTGCAGAAGAAACAGTAGACTCCTGTGATAATATAAGGAAATCTTCATTGCCCTCCATGTTTACATAGCTCCCCATTGATTTTCATGTTTCATAGGTCTATAGCAGGCTTGGGCACGGCCCGTCACAGAGACAAGGACCATGGTTTGTCTTTTTGGTTTTTGTTTGTTTCTCTTCTTTCCTAGGACAACAAAGGATAATATAGTGAATATAAGATTAGATTACATGAGGGTAAAGAAACTAATCGAAAAATTCAAAACTGAAAAATTACTTTTTAAAAGGTAATAGCAGGTATGGGATGCTATCCATGACAATACACAAAGCCTTAAGGGACAGAGGTCATTATCATATTAATTTTACTAATAAACAGACATGGCACACAAGTTTAAATGATTTGTCCTGAGTCATGTAGCTCCTAAGTAGTAGAACTTGAATTTAACCATGAGCCTACGTGTTCAGCTATGTTTACTAGGTTTTCTCCAAATGTTTTCTGTAGGAATGTAGTCCCACAAGATGCTCCACTAAAAATGACTTAGAGTCATTTGAGTTACTTTAATTCATGGCAATTTACCATGAGCACTGTCAAATATAGGCTCTGAATGGACTTGTTTACCTTAGAATTACACAGACTTTCACAAACACACTAGAGCATGGCATGCTTTTTTGCATAACTGCTACTGACTCCCCCAGAAAACACAGCAGTAGAAATACCCACTTGCCATGGTGGCAAAGGGCAGTGCTCAGACTCCCTTTTCCTCATCTCTTCTCATTCCAGAAACTGGGTATTATAAAGACAGTCATTCCATAATACCTGAGTGAGTCACAGAACAGAAACCCTCCGTCATGAGTTTCTAAACAGCAATGGCAGAGGTGAGTATGGTCATGAGCTCTGCCTAGCACTGTGATATGATACAGTGTCCCCTAGAGATCCTTGTGTTAAAGCCTTGGTCCATAGACTGGCACTATAGAGAGATGCATGGACCTCTAGGAAGTGGGGCCGTTGTAAGGTCTTTAAGTCATCAGGATGTGACCTAAAAAAAGAGATTATGACCTCCCAGTGCCTACTTCTTCCTGTTGCTTTTTTGGCTTTTTGGCTTGTGAAGTAAGCACTTTATTCCTCTGCACGCTCCCACCATGCTGTTCCACCCTTGCCAGAGGCCCAAAGCAATGGGAACACTGACCTTACATGAGGACCATTGGAACTGTGAGCTAAAATCACTCTTTTCTCTTGTAATTTAATTGCCTCCGGTGTGGCATTGCAGCAATGTGAAGCTGATGAATGGAAGATGACTGGAAGAACCTCTGTGAGAGTCCCATCAAAGCCAGTGCAGACGACCACCAAACAAAGCACTGGGATGGTCAGACTGCTCCTATGGCCTTCTAAAAATGAAATATAAGAAGCAAACCAAGCCTAGCTGGCTGCCCTCTAAGGTCAGCTAGTTTCTAAAGAGAGACATGAGTAAAAAAATCTAACTTTCACAGAAATTATCTACAAATAAAAAGACAAAAATTCAGCAGAAAACGGTCCTTTCTCTTCCAAAATTTAAGCACCCTGAATTCCTGAGACAGTCTTTGTGTCCCTCATTGTAAAGTTCAGAGCATATGCTAGTTCTTGAGTTCTGTGGATCTAGATACGTACTTTCATATACTTTTCTTACTTTAGTTTTGTCACATAAAAATGAGATAAAAGTTCCACTCCATATGGTTATGATCAGGATTAAGCAAGACAGTGTCTGTGAGGTGCTTAATTTGGTGCCAGCAAATAGGAAATTCTCATTTCAGTTGGCTATTACTAAGGCAGGCCAAGCAGTTGTGCTGAACTCAGTTCTATATAGCCCTAGGTAAGCCATTTCTTCCTTCTAAGAGCAGGTTCTCAAGTCTTGAGTCTGACATCTCAGGAAAGAGATGGCCTCCCTAAGTAGAAACATTATATGGTGACAGCCTGCTCAACCTGACACACAGGTTCTGACAGAAATAGGGCGAGTCTTCAGTTCCAGAACCTTCCAGTCTCACCAGTATTAAAAGCATTCAACGGAAATGCAAAGTAGAGTTCCCGGGCTTTGGTATTAATCAGGAAAAGACTTCTTGTTCACATTGTTATTTGCTAATTTGGGAATTATCTTCAAATAAGAGGAAAAAAGTCACAGCTAAACTGTGGTGAGCCCTCACTGTACAGCCTCTAAGGTATGCACTTGACATTCACTTTCCTATTATATGCTGAGAACAACATAATGATGTAGATTTTACATCAATTTTCCGACAAGAAAATTGGTTCTTAGAGCGCGCAAGGAACCAGCCTAGGTTCTTGCGACAGGTAAGTGTGTCACTGCTTGTCGCACTGTCTACCTATGCTAAACCCACTGTTATGCTGAACGAATCTGGGTACCTGAAGGTAGAAAGGAAAAAAGGAATTTCAATTTTGCTTGTACTTTGCGGGAAACCAGTAGCTTCAGAATACAAAAATTATTCAAGACATTTTTCCTTTCCAGGAAACTCACTCCAGAAAAAAAAAAATACATTGTTATTTGCTAATTTGGGAATTATCTTCAAATAAGAGGAAAAAAGTCACAGCTAAACTGTGGTGAGCCCTCACTGTACAGCCTCTAAGGTATGCACTTGACATTCACTTTCCTATTATATGCTGAGAACAACATAATGATGTAGATTTTACATCAATTTTCCGACAAGAAAATTGGTTCTTAGAGCGCGCAAGGAACCAGCCTAGGTTCTTGCTACAGGTAAGTGTGTCACTGCTTGTCGCACTGTCTACCTATGCTAAACCCACTGTTATGCTGAACGAATCTGGGTACCTGAAGGTAGAAAGGAAAAAAGGAATTTCAATTTTGCTTGTACTTTGAGGGAAACCAGTAGCTTCAGAATACAAAAATTATTCAAGACATTTTTCCTTTCCAGGAAACTCACTCAAAAAAAAAAAAAAAAAAAAAAACTAAAAAGTCATTAGGGTCTTCAGATGCAATAATCCTTTAAACTAGGGTCTAGGTCTGTCTTTTTCACCTGTAAATTCTACTTCCTCCCACAGACCTCCATGCTCAAGGAAGCAGATCTCAATTTCAAACACAGATAACTGGTTTGCATTCTGACATAGCTACCAGATGGGTAATGAGACAGAAGTAGGAACCCCACCCTAGACTGCCCATCTTGAAGACGTGGTAGAGACCATGAAAATACCCAGCTCTGGATGATAATGTGCATCTCTCTCCTGAGGCCACATACTCTTTCTTTGAGTGAATACTTTTGAATGTCTGACTAATAAATCCCTGTATGCCTCTTACTGATGTGTCCTGAAAATTCTTTTTCTTCAACAAGAGTCAGTGGACCTGGATATTCAATTCTATAGGTAAAATGGGCTTAGGAACCTCCTAGGACCCTGTCCAGTAACAATACATATTAGATCCTCAGGTTTGCAATTTTCAGAGAAAGCCCAAATTGTTATCTCAGACCAAGATACACTGCCATGTTTCACCTACACTTTGCTAACATAGCCCTGTTTTCTAAATGTCAGACACTCCTGTGTTACATGAGTAATGCCTACTGACTATTCTATTACTTTTTTTAAAATGCTACCTACATATGTCCTGTTCATGAATCTTCCAAATCTCTCAACAGGAATAATTCCTCAAAACCACAGTTTCTACTTTCCTCTAAACTAGTAGTAATCCTACCATTAAATCCTCCTTAAAACAAGAAACGGTGATGAAATTCAGGCACTTCAAAGTCATCTGGATGTTAGGTATCATTGTACTGAGAGCGATGACATCAACCCTAGAATTTAACTCTCCAGAAACCAGGAGCCTGGCAACTGAGTTGGTTGGCTACTGGTTCTGCCATTGTAAAAGTCTTGCCTTCCAGTAAATGTTCAGGAAATTCCAAAATCCCCCTTTTATCTGATATGTATGTAGCACATTTACTTTGTGGGTATGAAGAAAATCAAGAGATAATCTTACATTTAACATGAGAATGAAAAAATATAAAAAGATGCTTTAAAAAATTTTAAGTGATACCCAATAGTGATCACACCAAGGAGCTCTACAGACTATTTTAGTACTTTTAATGTAGCCCAGTCATTTTCTAGGTTGATACAATTGTGTGTGAGTTCCACTTAGTCACTACAGTTGAAGTGTCCTTGGTGGATGTGAATGGCGACATTTACAGAGTGCTCTGTGGAGCAGGTACTGTGCTCATTCAATCCCCACCAAAGGCCTAGGATGAAGGTAAGGGAATGATGTGACATGGAAAATAGAGATGCAAAAATGCTAGAGGTCACACAGCTTGCTAGTGCCGGAGCCTGGACTTGAATTTAGAAAATATGGCTCTAGAAATTTGAGCTAACTGGTCTAGCAAGGTCCTGTCAGCATGGCCAGGCCTTTCAGAGCCACCTCCTAGCAAGACAGCACTGGGTGAGATGACCCTGTCTCAGAGAAAAAAAAAAAAAAAAAAAAAAAAAGCAAAATAATTCAGTATCTTGTAACCATTGTCAATGACATTGTCAATGTGATAGGCACAGAAGAGCCTTGATAGAATGATCAAGATGTTGAGACACTCTTAGAATCAATCCTATAATAATTTCCTGCTATGTGAGGGCACAACAAATAATTACTTTTGCAAATCAGCAAAATACCTTGTTTCAACTTCAAAGAGAACAAAAAAGAAAGGCTGAAATCTCAAACTCAAAGGTATATCTGACTCAAAAGCCATTGGCTTGGTGCCAGGTCATAATTCAAATGTCAGAAGGTGAGAAGGTAAGAAACGATGACATGGCATGACACTATAGTGAATATCTCTAGAGCATATACTGGCCACTCTCGATTTGTACAGGAGTTTCTACTTCAGTGCTCTACTGTCAGCTAGCAACATAATGACCAGTGAGTTTATCAATCATCGGGACAAGACAGTTTGGTTTCAAGATAGTTTATGGGTTCAAATCCAAATCCAGAAATTATCCAGGAACCAGAATCATGAGCATCACCTAATGTTGGAAATACACCACCTTGGGCCCCAACCAGAGCTATAGGATCAGAGCTTCAAGTTAGCAAGACCCCAAGTGATTTGGGTGCACATTGCAGTTTAGGAACCAACAATCTAGAATAATGATTCTCCATTTTGGCTGTACGTTGGACTTTCTACAGAGCTTTAAAAAGCATTGCTCAAGTTCACAGCATCAATACCAGTATAACTTACCCTCTGGTGTTCACATCTAAGACTTAGAGAGTAAAGTAAAAAAAGATAACTGGGATAAGAGGACCGCTAATACTTGGCGCTAGCTCTCCAAGGTCAACAAGGACCAGGACATGAAAGGACATCTCTAAAAAGATCCTACAACTCTGGTGAGTCACCTGACCTGAGCAGGGAGATTGTTGGACCCCAGAAGACAAGAATTAACCAATATACACTTTGTTGAAAGGGGGATCATTTTTGGAAGCATGGGAGACATTTCTCTTTGCCATACAGTCAAACAAGAATGTGATCCATCCTGACTGATGGCACTGATAATTTTTTAAAGAGACAATGTAAGAGCTAAGATGTTATACACATGATAACATGTAGCTCCTTCTAAAAGTGGCTTTCCAAATAAACATTACTGGGATTTGTGTTGCTCCCACCTTCTTCTTGAGTTGGATTCCAGATTTTTTCATCTTGAAAAAAAAACGTATATAAAAGAAGAGAAAAATGCTATCAAAGTTTAAAAAGCAAAAGTGAAGAGCAATAGAGAAAATGTCAAAGTGCAGAGCAAGTTTGGACTGAGGAAAAAAAGAGAAAGTAAAATAAAAGTATGGCCTGGAGAACACAGGATGGGCTATCTTGAGGAAAGCCATGATAGCAAGCTCTTCTTGGCATCTATGTCCTTTTATGCCATCCAAATCTCTAGGAAACCCAAGAAAACTTCTACATAAGCATCCTGAGAGGTGGAGCTGGGATCCCACACCTCAGGCTGATGTCAGGCATGGGCCTGCTAAGGTTCTCATGAGAAGTCCACATGCAGGGCTTTGGGAGCCATTCTGCACATGTGTTCTAGGATCTTGTAATTAACAGGTCTCGCCTATTTCCCCAGCCAGCTTTGCCATACCTTTATCTCCTATCTCACACACAGTCCTCAAAATAATCCCTGAAAATCCTTAACTGATATCACTCAGACAGATTAATCTTAAATAACACAGGTCTTGCTTTTATTTGGTTTTAAACACCCAGCAAAAAGTATAACTAAAAAGATAAAAAATAATGATATAGGTAGATTTTAAAAAGGAGGTTCCAAACACTACACTGACCCCTGCTGGCAGCCTCCAGCTATGTCTATACCGTCGCTATTACAATTCAGTGAGGCTGAAAAATCCATTAACAACAATAGAGACACAACAGGAGTCTTCAAGTTCCTTAACAAAAACAGTCCTTCCAACCACAGAACCCTTGATCTTCTTATAAAATGACAATAACAAAAAAGTCCTTCTGTACTCATAAAACTTTATTTTTTTTATTAGTTAATGTGAATAGTACAGAATGTTTACATTGCTTGTGGGAAGTCTATACATGTACATAACACATCTTAATCCTTTTTTACCAAATAGATAAGAACTCCTCCTTCAGGAAAGAAACTGACCAGGCAGAATATGCTAAGTCAACAGCTTCTCTGTACCTCCAGACTTCACAAAACATTAAAAATACCAAAAAGAAAAAGTTTCTTGCTAACTAATTTTCCTTAAAATGAACCTCTTTCTATGCTCTACTTAAAATCATAAAAAATAAGACATACATAACCTCCATAAGCACACAGGTCTAAGACCTAGTTGGTTACAATTCATACTCTAATCCCTCAAAAATAGCATTTGGTAGGCTGGGGATTTAGCTCAGTGGTGCCGCCTCCTACCTTACAAGCCCAAGGTCCAGAGTTCAATCCCCAGTACCAAAAATAATAATAATAATAATAATATTACTATTATTATTATCCATGAAGGAGAGATCTACTAATTTCACTTCACATTTGAAAAAGACAAGTACTGGATTAGATACAGCAAGAACATGGAGCTTAGGAATTCTGATTCTGCATTAGACCAGCTCCTTACTTTAGGGTATCATAGGCAAACAATGTGCTCAATGCTTCCATGAGCTCCTCTGGGGCATTTTGATAAAATATAGCCTTGTTCTTTTTAGTTTTAACTTTGCAAATACGCTTTGTGTAATGCTCCAAGACCTTCTAAATTTCTTTTTTTGTTATCTCTTTTAAAATTTTATAGATAGATAAAGTTGCATGTAGGTCATGTATAAAATGATTTTTTGTGCACGGTGAAATTGGTACAGTTGAGTGGGCCCAAAATAGTCCAGGTTCTTGCATACAACAAGGGAAGAGCTGCCAAGTTATACCTCATAGTCTGTAGTAAGTAGCTGCATTAAATGAAGATCACAGGATGGTAGCAATAGCAGGAGAATAGTGAAGGGAAAAGAGGGTGAAGGGAAAAGGGACTCAAGTGCAGAGGGGAAAAACAAGGACTGGATAATTCAGGCTTCCGGTACGCATACAGTGGGGCACCACTGATCTAAGGTTGTCCCATTGTCTCTCTCACTGACGTCTCACTGTGTGAAGTGTCTCACATAACTTCCCTGTTAGGGTTATGGAAGCACGGATAACCATTAGGGTGGTGTGGCATTTACAAGGGAAGGGAGTTACTCACTTGGCTCCTTTGTTTTGAACTGTACTAAAATGGTTAAATCTAGCAAAATAACAAATGCTTTATTTTAGGATGAGGCACATTTAGTGTCTCCCTTGGCATTTTTATCTAATAAATGTGGTACTTAAAGGACAACACATCAAAAAAGTAAGAAGCACAAGGCATAGTATCAACTTTTAGACAATAAAATTACCATGTATGTTTGTGTATGACATTATACCTATATGGATAATCCAAGTAATATTAAAATTAATAACTAAATTAAAGAAATTAAATAAAATCAATGGTATTACCATATACTGTTTTGAAACAAATGAAAAATTACTTAACAGGACCAAATAGAAAATAAATATATTCAACAGGAATGATCCAATAAAGAGCTAATTTATATTTTTAACAATTAATTTTTCAAATCCATATGAGAAAAATAAAAATGAACCCAAAACAAAATGAACAGAGTATACGAAGAAAAGTAGAGCACAGAGGTTAATAAATATTTTTTAGTGAGCTCGGGATTTAGCTCAGTGGTTTAGCTGTGCCACCTGCCTGGCTAACTCAAGGATCCGAGTTTGATACCCGGTACAAATAAATAAATATTTTTAAAATATATTTTTTTAACTACTTCACCTTGAAGCAAGTTATGTAAACTCCAGGCAGGTAGATTTCCTCAAGGGTGTGGGATCCCAGGGGAAGGACCAGGAAGGATTCTCAGTGTCTCACCTGGAAAAGGGTCTAGTTCCAGCAGGACTAGGAATCTCTGGGTCTCTCTTTGCACCTGCATCCTAGCTCCCGGCCCCAGGCACTGCCCTTGTGACTGCCCCATGGTCAGGAGCATCCCTTCAACCTGTGTATGCACACTTTGTCCTTCCTGGGATGCCAGAAGTGCTCTGATTGGCCTCTCCTGTCCCACACCCAAGCAAAGTCACTACTACAGGCTTCCCTTATATTGGTCACCTTCTTCCCCTGAGAACATCACTCGAGGATCCACCTCCTGAGTGGGGAGGGAGAACCATGTCAGGTGCCTGCTTGCTCAGGAAAAGCAGCGTTTAACCACTAGGTGTGCTGTGAAATATAAGCAAATTTGGTACATTCTCTTCATCAGGTTTTGGAACTTCCCTTTTGTTTCTGGTCCATAGAGTGATTTCTGTTCATCTGTTAAGAAAGACATGTTCTTGTTTGTAGAGTGTTAGTTTTTAGAGCAGTTTTAGATCACAGAAAATTTAAGGAGAAAGTAGACTTCCTCCTCCCCCACAAATTTGTAACTTCCCAGGTATCCTATTCAGCTCCCACCAGAGTGATGCCTGTATTCCCATGGGGGTTCACACTGACTGTCATTATAACCGGAACTCCCCTCTCTGCACTGAGGTTCACTGTAAGTGCTGTATATTATGTGGATTTGCACAAAAGCATAATAACAATGGGTCCATCACAATAGCATCATCCCAAGTAGCACCATTGCCTAACATTTTCTTTGCTTTAACCCTCTTTTCCAGCGAACACTAATCTCTCAGCAAACACTAATCTTTTCACTGTACTCATAGTTTTCCTTTTCCTGAATCTTAGACAACTGGAATGCTGTAGCATGTAGCCTTCTGAGTGTGGCTTCTTTCCCTGAGTCATATGAAGGTGGGGTTCTTCCATGCCTCTTCATGTCTGATAGCGCATCTCATTTTAGTGCTGAATGTTGTGGCATTATCTTGTTGCAGCAGAATTTATCAGTTTAATCATTTACCTACCAAAGGATATCTTGATTGCGAACAGCTTTTGGCCACTGTGAGTAAATATTATGTAAATGTCTATGTACAGGCTTTTCAACCTTGCTGGATAAGTACCAAGTCTAACTTTCCCCTTTACTTTTCATTACCTAAAAAATGTGTAGCCTAGTGCTATCTCAGGGCAACGCCCCAGGTTACATGATTCCAGCCCACACTGCCCTTGAAATATTTCCCAAGCCATGGTACGTTTTGTGAACAGCCACAGTGTCTTATCCAGAAGAGGCCCAATTTTGGCTCCATCACTCTTAATTATCTCTTAATTATTTCTATTGTTTTTGTTGTGCTGTCTAAATGACCCTCCACCAAGGCCAGGTAAATGCCATGACAGAGAGGTGCATCGCATGCACAGCTTAAACCTCAATGCCTTTTATCAGCTCCAAGGCAAACCCAAAGGACAGTCGCCCAGACAAAGCTCTGCATTGTCTCTAAATTATTCAAGGACCAACTTTAACAAATCTTTAGCTTCATTACTTCTCCATAGCAATACTTAATAAACTAAAATCAGTGAGAACACTTTGTAGATCATTGAGTCTGTGACTGCCAGCCCCACCCACCACAGGGTCAATTCTGTGAAGGCAGAAACACATCCAACAGTTCACATCCTCTGTTAGGTGTTTACTCCTAGAGGTGTGTAAACTCCTGCAATTAATAAATAACAATTGCACATATGGAAATAATCTGCGCAAAATGCAAGGCTATTCAACCTTATTAAGGTGCTGTATATTCCTTCAACAGCAGGCAGAGTCGAGCCTGTCTATGCTAACTCCAGTTTGTCTTAGATTCATTTTCTTTATGTCATCTAGCAGTGGTTGGATCACTTTTCCTTGATCTCTTATTATTTTAAAGATATTTCTGAATATATGTTCTTGTAGCTCTCTCTGGGTTTTTTTTGTTTTTTTTTTTTGTTTTTTTTTTTTGTACTGGAGATTGAACTCGGGTCCTTGCGCTTGCAAGGCAGGCCACTGAACCACTGAGCTAAATCCCCGGCCCTGAATATATGTTCTTGTGTGTCTTTTTTATCTTGCAGACCTGACACTCTCTCTTCACATTTGTCACTTCTGCTGCTCAAAAATAGAATTCTTTATCCCTGGTTTCTATTTGTTACTTCTTCATGGACTCATATTTCTTTGGTAAATTTGCCATTTATATTTAATGGCTTTAGTTACTCTTTTAATTTTTTTTAACTTTTTAACTGTCTCTTCTTTAAATGTATTGATCAGTTTGTTAATTCTACCATCTGTTTCATTATATTATTTTGAGCTAGCCAAATTTTTTCCCTTCCTCTTTGAAACTTTTATACAATTCAGCTGATTTGTACTTATTTTCCTCTCCAACAATGCCCATTGGATCTGTTCTGCTGGATGTGGGAGATTATGAAGACATTTTTTTCCTTGTTATTTCATGTTTCTATTTGTGTGTGTACATGAGTGTGTGTGTCACACACACTGATGGTTAAGGTAAGATAAAGAGACTATTGTTTATATGAAGATCTCTTTATTTAGCTTCTTTTTTTTACAGTGATGTGATTTTGGCTTTATTTGTCTACCATTTCAACACTACTCAGTTTCTTTAGGTTTGACCCAGTCACTGTGTTGTAGGAGAGAAATTCTACATTATAACACTGTCAACAGATACAACCATACACCAATCATGAGCATTAAAACTTGCTTTGAATTTCACCCTTTTATCAATGTCCCTTACAGACTACATTATATTGCTATTTGCAGGGTTAGGGGGGAAAGAGGAAGTGGAAAGGGAAGGGAATAAATCAATAAAAGTGGGATGTAAGAAAAATATCAACAAGTGAAAGAAAAGTAAACAGGAGGTTGTACCCTGTTGAAATTATTTTTATAACTTTATTAAAAGGCTGGTGTTGAAGGGGTTTAAAAGAATATTTGTTCCACCACCTGCCTCGCGAGCACAAAGACCTGAGTTCAATCCGCAGTACCAAAAAAAAAGGAAAAAAAGAATATTTGTGGAGGTGAGAGGAAGGATGCAGAGGGAGGGAAGCTAATTAAAGACTGAGTAATGAGATTGTCAGAACCTGTTAATATGTTTGCAATTAGTTTTGTTTGGATTCTAATTAATTAATTTTATTGCTACATTTAAGGTATACAGTATAATGACAATCATCATTGCAAATTTGCACCTTTACCTCATCCATCTTGGTTCTCATTTTTTCCCCATTCCCCTGCCCTCCCTTCAACCCCTCCACCCCTCCCTATCTACAAAGACTTTGTTTCCATTTTTTCTTCTTCTCATATTAAGTCCATTCCCCTCTTCCTTTTCCCCTACCCCTCCTGCTTCCTCTTCCCCTTTTCACCTTTTCTTCCTATTTCACAGTATCTGTTATACCTTTTAGTCCTTATTTACATTTTCAGCTTCTCACACTAGAGAAACTGTTCAGCATTTACACCTATGTGTACTATTTATTTCACTTAAGAGTATCGCCTCAACGTAAACACAGATTTGTTAAGGGTTCCCCTGCGATGTCCTTAGGTTCCTCAATTTCTTTCCTACATATTTATATGTGATATGTATGTATATACTGAGACCACCAAAAAGTCTATACATCAGGAAAAGAAAAATTTGTATAAATATTTTAATACTAAATTCATTGAGACATCACGAGATTAATACCTTCAGCCTCTACAATAACAAGAGGTGCTTAAAGAGGCAGCCCTTGGCTTCCAGACATTTATTAGTGCAGTGAACCGCTTAAGTGTGTGTACATTTTTTGCCAGACCCCCTCTCTCTCTCCCTCTCTCTCTCTCTCTCTCTCTCTCCATATATACGTATATGATGGAAAGGGTAAAGCAGCAGGAAAATGAGGAAGAGAGAGTA
Source organism: Fukomys damarensis (assembly GCF_012274545.1). Lineage (NCBI taxonomy): Eukaryota > Metazoa > Chordata > Mammalia > Rodentia > Bathyergidae > Fukomys > Fukomys damarensis. The sequence continues at coordinate 40,276,240 of NW_022900949.1, forward strand.
AAAAAGAAAAGGGAGGAAGGTAAAACACGAAAGAGAAGAAAGATTAAGAGAGAGAGAAGGACAAAGGAATAAAACCTCAAGCAATAAACTAAAATAAAAAGCAATACAAATAAAGAAGCAAAAAACAGAAAAAAAAAAAAAGTCTTTAAAAAACCCCAGGACAAACAGGCGAGGAAACAAAGAAACCTTCATGTGACAGGCACCGCACTGACTCAGCTCCCTTCACACAGGAAGAAGCTTCACTGTGAGCAGCTGAGTGGTTTCCAGGCAGTGCCCCACCCACTTGCCTGTCGGAGGCTGTAAGGGCTGAGATCCCTCCGACCCATTTCCTGGCTTCAAGCTGTGCCCCAGGTGTGGCCTCTGTCACCGTCCCATGATCTGATTGCCTCTGTTGATTTGAGAAGAATCCGCAGTGCTGCAGTTCACATAACATTTTGTTGTCTGTTGACTACCACCAGGAAACACCTCCCCACCCATCGTGGTCATGTCTGTGTCTTTCGTCTGTGGGCTTTCCTTGCCTGGTACCTCACCAGAAGCCCTCTGCCCTAGGTGTTGCTCTTTGCCCTCTGCCACAGTCCTCTATCTGTCTCTGTCTCAAGAGCTCCACTCTCCAACCCATCCGCGGAGCTTGGTGGAGCCCCCACACTTGGCAAAGGACCCCCTTTGCCAGCACGGGGTGGTGGGTGGTGAGCAGCACCTCACACCACTTCGGGGCTCTCTGGTGTTTAAATCGACAGTGGGAGGGAGAGCACCTGCCTGGTTCTGGCTCAGCCGAATTTCCCTTCTCCCTGTCTCCTCAGGGATGTGATCTGTTGCTCTGCCGGCTGCCAAAGAACCTGCTCTTCCCACAGCTCACAGTGCTGCTCTCTGCTTGGGCTGAGGGGGTTGCCCAGGCCTCCACCAGCCTTTTGCCCCATGAAGCAGCAGAAGCTCTCTGACCTGGGTGCCGGTCTCTGTTCTTTCTCTCATGAGCATCCCGACTCACTGTCCTGAGAGCTTCACTTTCTGATCCAAGTATTTGGCACAGTCTTGGGTCTTCCTGCCCCCGTTGTCCCCAGCAAGAGGGGTGCTGGGAGCTCCTGCATGGGAGCCTGCCAGGAAGCATCACAGAGCACAGAATGTCCTAGAAACACAGCACTCCCCTTGTGTGTGGGAGGATAAGAAAAGGACAATTAAAATATATGAAACCTATCAACACACAAAAAGTCATAATCAGAAGGTGAAGTAAAATGAAAAACTAAAGAATCCCCTCAGCTATTTCTACAAATATGGAACTTGGAATTTATATCTAAATGAAGCTGGGGCTAGGGAGAATGGTGAAAAAGAGAAGGCCTAGCTCCTGGGACTGGAGGGGTGGGTATCCTAGGAAGGAAGCTCTGACAGCATGTGCAGGGGAATCAGCCGTGTGATACGTGGTCAGGAGGTCTAGGTGCAGACTTTGGGGACACCTCTGTGCCAACACACTCCCTACACCAGCACTGACTCTTGTTGGTGGATGGTGCACCTGTCCCTCAGGAGGGTGTGTGACGGCCACTGACTAGCTCCTTGTCAGTCTCCTACAATGGGCTCTAGAAAGACCACGACTGGAAACCAGGCCAAAACATAGCAGGGCATTGCCTGGATGTTTTCCAAGTTTTGGTTCTGTGTGACTAACCCCAAAGTTAAGATGCATCTCTGCATCCATGCACATCTGAACCTGGCCTGAAACAAGATGACTGTTCCAGCACTCACATATGCAGCAGCCCCACATGGTTGCGCTTACACACACACACACACACACACACACACACACACACACACAGAATGGATATATGACTGCCCAAGTTGAATTAGAGTGGCTTCCTTGATTTCTTGGCTTACTCTGTGTTGTCCAGTGCCTTGTATACTTCCTCCCCAATGGCCAGAGGTGTGAGGCATGAGGTCTGAGGATATCTATAGTCAGAAGTGATTCCCATTTAATGGTTTCCTGAATCCGAGACTTTGTGGAATCTACAGATGTCAAAACTTGAATCTCTTGAGTAACTTTGGCCAAATAAACTGGGTGGGTGCTGTCTCCACAGTGTGGTGCCTAGTTACCAGGGATCAGTTTCTGCAGAAGTTTACAATGGCAGAAGAGGGATCAGTGATGCGGGTCCTGTTAGCTGGAGAAGGCCTGCAGAGAAGCCCTTCTAAAGGCCCCTTGAGATTCTGAATCTTCACCCTTTACCTTCATGCCACACTCATAACCAGAAGTAGTTACCCTCCACAACTCACCCCACAACCCCTGGGGAAATCCTGGACAGAGCCAGGCCCCAGCTTTGAAAATAGGGCTGGGTTCAGATTGATCTTTTTTTCCAGTTCTTTGACCCTCATCATGTCTCTCTAGACCTCCACATTTTCTCCACCTGCTCAGTGAGACTAATTCTAGCACCTTTAATACAAACAACACCTTCAAAACCCATAGGCTGGCATCAAGTGTAGCTAACACAAGCTTAGACATGGAGAAATCTTGAAAGGGCTAGGACACAATACTGAATAAAATTCAAAATTAAAACAGTTCTAGCTGTGATCTTGGGGAGATAACTTCCATTAATGGTCTTGCTTCATGGCCTATGTCAAGAGGGGGTTGAAATTTATACTTTCATCCCCTTACACCTTTGATTGATAGACAACTCAAAATCAGATATCTTCTGATGCAATGAAGCCTTGGATGTCTTTCTGTTATATTTACAACCAGATTCTAGGGCTTCTTGTTAGTCTATATATGGGGCAGCCCACTCAGTTTTTCCCAGTAATCCCTGCTTCCTGGAGTACAAGTTGTCATGTGATCTCCTCCCCTTAAGATTGGAATTATAACAGGTTTCTACTCAGTAGAATGTTAAAAATAATATCCAAGATTGAGATATGAACAGACTGTATGGGCTCTGACCAACAGACAGAAAGGAACTGAGACTCACAGTACAAATTGAGCCCTGCCAGTAACACACAGATGAGATCAGAAGTAGAATCTCTACCATGAGACCATTGAGACCATGGCTCTGGCAGAGAAACCGCGCTGAGCTGTGTCTGGATCCTGGTCCACAGAAACTGTGGGATAACAAATACGTGCTCTTATAAGGCACTAATTCTGGGCAGTGTTGTCTCACGGCATAGATGACAGGACAGTCTTCAGGCCCCGAGGTCTGCCCTGCCCTGATCCCCGGCACCTTCCTCTTCTTTCAGGTTAGCTTCACTATAGCCTCTGTCCTGAATAAATTTCTCTCTGCCTCTGTACCTGCACCACCACCTCTTTTCCTAGGTCCACAGTGCTCCCAGACTTCTACAAGACAGGCTTTTCAGTCACACAGCCAATGTCACCTCCCGGGGGCCTTTCAGATCTCATACCCAGTGGACCCCAGCTCTCCCTTATAACACTGTATTTCGCCATGCTGCCTGCTCTTCTTCCCGTTCCTTTTGCACAGTCTCTTCCATCTCCCCTCAGATTGAGCTTGTGGAGGGAAGGGACCTAGTTGGTGATTTCCACATTGCAAGCAGAACTACAATGGTCCTTGCATAATTTCAGTGCTTTAAGCAGTTACTGAATGAATGGATGAGGGCACCGCAAAGCTCCATATTCATTCCTCTTCACGGCTGATAAGTTGCAGAGGGTTGTCAATAACAGTGTGTGAATGTTGAACTGGTATCCAGGAGTCAGCCCCAGGGCCATCTAGGCCTTTCACCTAGTTTCCAGTTGTCCAGTAAGAAAAGTGGGCACCATCTGCCCTCTAGTGGTAAGATCCAGTGCTGCGACTCCAGGTTAAAGCATCTATGCTTGGGTGTTCTCAAATCAGTGGCTGTCCCGTGTCCTAGGAAGGTGAATGATCAGAACCAACAGGCATGAGAGCAATGGGAGGAATGCTCCTTTGTCCACTTGGATTACTTCCCATCTCCCTCTCAGAATTTTCCATCCTAGGGTGTCCAGTCCACTCATGAGGCCTCTTCAGCACACACCCAGGACAAATAATTCCAGCCCTGCTTCAGCAGGAGGACCCTGGGGATGAAGCAGATATCATCTCAACCCTATTAACCAAAGTGTAGTCTCCTGTTCTTCTCTATTCCTCATTTCTACAGGTCTTCAGTTCCCCAAGTGTGTTAGTTACTTTTCTCCTATTGCTGAGACAAAATACCCGACACCCAAAGTTTAAAAGGGAGAGGTTTTTTCAACTCACAGTTTGTAGAAGTTTCAGTCCATAATCAGCTGGCTCCAAGGCAGGGTGGCACATGGCACAGGGGCAACAGTTCATGGTGGAAGAAGACAGCAAAAGTGACAAGGGACTTTAACAGTGTCTTACTGCCCCTTTTATCTTATTCAGACCACATAGGGTGGGTAGCACTCACACCCTTAATCTTAGTGCCCTTGGGCCTAGCATTGCACCATGAGTCAATCACACACTGTAGATCCAGCCACCACTGAAATGGCATGAAGTCTTGGAGGGACATCTAAACATAAGCCATAACATCAAGACCACTTCTGAATTCCTGACCCCCAGAAACTGTAAAATAGTAGAGGTTTTAGTACATTACATCTAGGGGTAATTCTTCCTATAACAATAAAATAATTTATTCATGCAATGCATTCTAGCAGTACAGGTAAAACTTTGAAGAGTAATAGGAGATTCACATAGTTACAAAATATCTCCACAGACTGTATAACTGTAAAGAGAAAGGAGAAAATATTAACTTTGTAAGCAACAAAGGGGAGAAAAAAGAAAGGGAAGAGGGGGGCAGAGATTTAGCTCAGTAGTACTGCACCTGCCTGGCAAGTGCAAGGTCCTGAGTTCGATTCCCATACTGAAAAAAAAAACTTTTAAGAAAGGGAAGAGGAAGAAAACTAAGAAAGGGAGGGAATGAGGTTTTGTAATTTTCCATGACAGAAATGATATTAAAATTTAAAAATTAAAAGAAAGAAATCCATGTACACTTATTACTTGTCATATACCTAAAACTGGCTATTTCATAAAAATTATATATTTATAGTTGATAAAATAAAGTGAGTCTCTATTCTGAAAAAAAATATAGTTATGTGGCTGGTAAAGAAAATCAGCCATAAGTCTAACAAAATTTTGTTTAAACAAAATGTTTGCTGGAAAAATATTGTTTTACCTAATAAATATGAAATTCTGTAATACTGTGATTATTATCATAAAAATGACTAGAATAAAATACCCAAGCATGGATATTTCAGAAATGAGAGCTACAAACATAAACATATCAACTATAGAGACCAAATACTTGAAATGAAATTGTAACACTTTCACTGTAACTAAATGTTTATGAGCATATTTATGCTTTCTCTGATACCAAAGGGAGGGCAGTCATAATAGTTACTTTTAGTCCTACTAGAGGGTGAAATGAGTTGAATATATATATATATATATATATATATATATACACACATATATTGCTTACACTAGTTCTAGTACATTATTAATGATGTATTTTTTATTGTACCTTTACTTAATGATGTATATTTATGTAGTTGCTTTCTAAACAAACTAATTTTAGATCAAATGTAGGCAAATGAAATAAGTCTTTTTTTAAGAAGAACTGAAAATTCATATTTTTATTTATTTTTTAAAATAATTTTATTGGTACATTTTAGATATACATAATGATAATATTCATCATAGGGAATTTGTACCTGTACATGATATATTTGAATTCTTCTTTTTTCCCATTTCCTTTCCCTCTTTTCAATCTCTCTTCCCAGGAGTTTAAAAACTCCATTGAAAGCTTATGCAGCCGAATGAGCCAATGTGAAGATAGAATTTCAAATATAGAAGGCAGTGTTGCAATTAGTGACCAGGAAAAGAAAAATTTCTTAAAAATAGTAAGGGTCCAGGCCTGGAATTTAGCTCAGTGATTCCACTGCCTGCCTTGCAAATGCAAGGACCCAAGTTGGATCCCCAGTACAAAAAAAAAAAGTATGGGACTATGAGAAATCAATCCAGCAGTTGCTAGACAATGCAAAGAAGAATAACATCAGACTGATCAGAGTCAATGAAGAAAGAGGAAAAAGTACAAATGACATAAAAAAACTGTTCACAGAAGTAATGGCAGAAAACTTCCCCAATAGGGGAAAAGAATTTAATATACAAATAAGTGAGGCATATAAGACTCCAACTAGCCAAAAAATCTACACCTAGGCATGTAATAGTTAAGATTCCAGAAACCTAACAGAAGAACAAAATTCTACAAGCACTTAAAGAAACAAATCACATACAAAGGAAAGCCCATCAGAATCACAGCAAACTTCTCAACACAAACCCACAAGGCAAAAGAGCGTGGAGTGACATATTTCAAGGCCTAAGGAAAACAAACTCCAACGCAGATTGATGTACCATGCAAAACTATCTTTCAGAACTGATGGAGAAATAAGATACTTTCATGACAAAGAGCATCTTAGGAACTTCATGAATACCAAACCAGCACTCCAAAAAAATTTTAAACAATATCTAGGAAAAGAAAATGAGAACCAAAACCTCAAGAAGCCCAGCAGAATAAATCCATCAGGCATGACAAGAAATTAAATACAAAGGGGGAGAATCCAACAAAAAGAAAAAAATCATGACAAGGATGAGTCAATACATATCAGTTATGACCATCAATGTTAATGGTCTCAATTCACCAATCAAAAGAAATAAACTGGCAGAATGGATCAAGAAGCAAGATCCAACAATATGCTGCATACAAGAAATACATTTAATTAAAAAAAATAAACTCATAGACTGAAAGTTCAAGGTTAAAAAACTACTCCATGTGAGAGGAATCCAAAAAAAGCAGGAGTAGCTATGCTCTTTGCAGATCAAGTGGATTTCAAACCAACACTGATTAAGAGAGACAAAGAAGGACACTACATAACTGTAAAAGGAAGAATACAAGTGGAAGAGATGGCAACCATTAATATATATTCACAAAACACTAGTATGCCCAAGTATATAAAACAAATACTAAGTAACATGAAAAATCATATGAGTACTAATAGAATAGTAGTAGGGGACCTCAATACCCCACTGTCACAAACAGATCAACCAGGCAAAAACATGAAAAATTAAATACTAGAATTCAATCAAACTCTTGAACAAATGAACTTAACAGATGTTTACAGAGTGCTCCAAACCACAAAATCAGAATACACATTCTTTTCAGCTGTACATGGGTCATTCTCCAAAATAGATTATATACTCATAGAACATTTTTAAGTAACTGCAAAGGAATTGAAGTTATACCCTGTATATTATCAGACCATACTGCAATGAAATTTGAAATCAATAGCAAAAGAAACCAAAAGAATTTCATAAAAATGTGGAAATTGAACACACTCCTGAATAACTCATGGGCACAAAGGAAATTAAAGAAGGAATCAAACAGTTCCTATAATTAAATGACAATGCCACATATTGGAATCTATGGGACACCATGAATTACGAGGGAAATTTCATAGCAGTGCACACTCGTATTAGGAAAACAGAGTGAGCTCAATTACACAACCTGATGAGGAAACTCAAACTTCTAGAAAAAGAAGAGGAGGACAAACCCAAAGCTCATACAAGGGAGAAAATTATAAAGATCAGGGCAGAAATTAATGCAATGGAGACTAAGAGAACAATACAAAAAATCAATGAAGCCAAGAGTTGGTTCTTTGAAAGAATAAGCAAAATTGACAAACCTTTAGCCAACCTTACCCAAAAAAGGAAAGAAAAGGCCCAAATCCATGCAATTAGGAATAAAAGGGATGAAATTACAAGGGACCCAGCAGAAATCCAGAGGCTCATCAAAACCTACTTTGAGAACATATAGGCAAATAAGATGTAAAATACAGAAGAAATAGATTCCAAGATTTGTATGAAATAAAGTTGAATGAAGATGACCTAAAAATTCTAAACAACTCAATATCATCAATGAAATCGAAAACATATTTTAAAACTTACCAACTAAGAAAAGGCCGGGTCCTGATGGCTTCACTGCTGAATTCTATAAGTCATTTAGAGAGGAACTACTGCCACTCCTGTTTAAACTATTCAATGAGGCCCAGGGATTTAGCTCAGTGGTTCTGGCACCTGCCTGGCAAGCGCGAGGACCCGAGTTCAATCCCCGGTACCAAAAATATATATATATATGGTAAACTCTTCAATGAAATTAAAAGGGAAGAAATACTCCCAAATTCATTCTTGGAAGCAAGCATCACCTTAATCTCAAAGCAGAGAAAGACCCAAAAAAAGAGAACTACAGGACAATCTCACTAATGAACACAGATGCAAAAATCCATAATAAGATACTGGCAAATAGAATGCAGAAGATCATGAAGAGGATCATACAACTGACCAAGTGGGATTCATCCCAGGGATGCAGGGATGGTTCGACATACAAAAATCAATAAATGTACTACACTATATTAATAGCGCCAAGGACAAAAACCATATGATCATTTTAATAGATGCAGAAAAAGCATTTGAAAAAATCCAACATATATTTATTATAAAAACCCTCCAAAATATTGGAATAGCCAGTCTCTATCTCAATCTGATAAAAGCCATCTAGGAAAAAACCAACAGCCAATATCATACTAAATGGTCAAAAACAGAAGTCCTTCACTCTAAAATCAGGAACAAGACAAGGATGTCCACTATCACCACTCCTGTTCAATCTATTTTTGGAAACATTAGCCACAGCAATTAGACAAGAGAAAGAAATAAAAGGAATAAAGATAGGAAATCAAGAAGTCAAATTGTCATTATTTGCAGATGACATGGTACTCTATATAGAAGACACCAAGAACTCCACCAAAAGCCTTCTAGACTTAATACCAAAACTCAATAACGTAGCTGGTTAGAAGGTCAACACACAAAAATCAATAGCTTTTCTGTACATGAAAAAACACTCATTGAGAGAGAAATATAGCAATCAATTCCTTTAACAATGGTATCTAAAAATCTGAAATTCCTAGGAATTAACCTTGCAAAGAAATCAAAGACCTCTGCTCTGAAAACTACAGCACTCTGAAAAAAGAGATTGAAAGAAAATGGGGAAATGGGAAGACATCCCTTGCTCCTGGGTAGGAAGGACAAACATAGTGAAAGTGGCCATATTTCCAAAGCTCCCATATAGATTCAGTGCAATCCCAATTGAAATCCCAGCAGCATATTTTACAGACCTTAAGAAAACAATCCAAAAATTCAACTGGAACAAGAAGAGACCTAGAATATCAAAAGCAATTCTAGGCAATAAAGGTAGAGGGTATCACAATCCCCAATCTGAAACTATACTCCAAAGCTACTGTGATAAAAAAGAAACAGAAAAAAAAAAAACTGGCAAAGAAACAGACCTGAGGACCAGTGAAACAGATTAGAAGATGCAGAAACAACTGAAGACACACTCTTTGACAAAGATAGAATTTTGATATAGGACCTAGCCAGAAGCCTGCCAAGAATACAGAATATCCTCACTGGAGGAAAAATAACTTCTTTATTAATGGTCCTGGAAAAATTGGCCTTCAACTTGACAAAGATTAAAACTAGACCTATATCTCTCACCATGCACTAAACTAAAATCAAAATGGATTAAGGATCTAAATATTAAAACAAAAACACTAAACTGGCTAAAAGAGGGGTTCGTTAGAACTCTTGAAGATATTGGCGTAGGAAAAGATTTTATGAACAAAACCTCAGCTGCACATGAACTAGCATAAACAATCAGCAGGTGGGATCTCATCTTATTGAAAAACTTCTGTACAGCAAGAGAAACCACCAACAGCATGAAGAGACAATCCACAGTGTGGGTAAAGCTTTTCACCAGCTGTACCTGAGACAAAGATCTACTATCTCGAATATATAAAGAATTAGGGCTGGAGGTTTAGCTCAGTGGTTCTGCTGCCTGCCTTGCAAGCACAAGGGCCCGAGCTCAATCCCCGGTACCAAAAAACAAAACAAAACAACAAAAATAAATAAATAAATAAAATTTAAAAGGGCTGGAGATGTAGCTTGGTGGTAGAGTACTTGATTAGAATATATACAAAACTTTTAAAAATCAGACCCCCCAAAACATAAAGACCCAATTCAAAAATGGGTATCTGAAATGAACAGACACTTCTCAGAAAAACAAGTAAAAGTAGAAAATAAACATATGAGAAAATGTTCAATATCACTTGTCATTCGAGAGATGCAGATAAAAACAACACTGAGATTTCACTTCACCCCAGAAAGAATGGCTGCTATCAAGAAATCAACCAATAACAAATGCTGGTGGGGTTGTGGGGAAAAAGTAGCCCTTCTCCATTGTTGGTGGGAGTACAGACTTGCACAACCACTATGGGAATCAATATGGAGATACCTCAAAAAACTAGGATGAGAGGTCTCAGTTGACTCAGCTATCCCTCTGCTTGGTATCTTTCCAAAAGAAATAAACAAATCATACCACGGCAATATATGCACACCCATGTTTAAACAGCAAAGTTTGTAATAGCTAAAACTTCGAAACAGCCAAATTGCCCATCAACTTGAGACTGGATAAAGATATGGTTTTTCTATAAAGTGGTATATTACTCAGCCATAAGGAATGAGAAACTAGAGTCATTTATAGCTAAATGGATGCACATTGAGGACATACTCTTAAATGAAATAAATAGGACACTCATGTGTCTGAGGAACAGCCGGTAAAAATTTTTTCCCACAATGTAGGTTGTCTCTCAGCTCTGTTGGTAGTTTCTTTTGCAGTGCAGAAGGTTTTTAATAAGATGAGAGACCAGTTGTTGATTCTTTGTGCTAGTTCCTGCGCTACTAAGGATTGGCTCATAAAGTCTTTTCCTATGCCAATGTCTTCAAGAGATCTACCTATCTTTCGGCAAGTTTAGTGCTTCTGTTTTAATATTTAGATCTTTAGACCACTTCAATTTTAATTTAGGGCATAGTGAAAGGGGTCTAGTTTTAATCTTTGGAAGGTTGAAATCCAGTTTCCCAATACAATTTATTGAAGAAGTTATCTTTCCTCCACTGAGGATGGTTGGCTCCTTTGTCAAAGATGAGGGAGCTGAGCACATCTGGAGTTGTCTATGTATCTTCCAATCTATTCCACTGATCCTTGTTTCTTTGCCAGTACTGTGCTGTTTTTATCACAGTAGCTTTGTAGTATAGTTTCTTTTTATTGAATTTATTGCTACATTCTAGGTATACAGTACAGTTACATTCATTGCTGGGATCTTGTACCTTTACATGACAGGTCTTGGAGTAGTATAGTTTCAAGTTGCAGACTATGATACCCCCTGTCATGTCTCTGTTGCCCAGAATAGCCTCCAAATGAATTTTTGGATATTTTTTCTAGTCCTGTGAAAAACACTGTTGGAGTTTCAGGATTACACTGAATCTGTATAACAGTTTTAGAAGTATGGCCATCTTCACTGTGTTCATTCTTCCTACCCAGGAGCAAGGGATGCCTTTCCATTTTCTTATATCCACTTTGATCTCTTTTTTTTTTTCAGAATGCTATAGTTTTCAGTGTAGAGGTGTTATGCTTCCTTTATTAGATTGATTCCTAGGTGTGAAATTCTTCTATTTTAATACATGGCTTCTCCCAAACAAGATCCATTAAAATAACCATGTTTGAAGGTGGAACAACAATATAAAAATACAAAATATTTTTTCCCAAAACATACTGACAATTATCTTCTTATCTTTTTTCTCTATATCACTTGAAAATTTTGCAGGAAGATATCATTGCCACCAAAACAGGGCATAATAATCACACCAGAACCACATTTTAGCCTCAATTGCTTTCTGCTTATGCCTCCTACATATTTATGCATTGTAAGTTGTACTAATTATTATTTACAAATTTCTGCTACATGTTTTAGAAAATGGAAAATTTTTAAATCTTTGTTTAGGAAACCTGAAGGTTGTATGTGCATGTTTATACAAAAGATGGACTGAGATAGATGGAAAACTTCAAGAACTGGAAGAATTATCTATGCCATTGCATGCATTTTATGCCTCAGAGAGCTATAATTTTGAGAAGCAAATGACTCACTCAACCAGGACTGCATGATCCAGACCTGAGAGAACACCAAAAGGATGTCATGGAATGTGTGCATCCACCCGTGTCACCCTCATGCTCAAGGGCAAACAAATTACAAATGAAAAAATGTCAAAGAAGGCTTGGTAAATAACTTTTAAGAAACATGTTAAGGAACTGTGTAGTGTGTGGTGGTGCTCAGATTACCAGTATTTTTTAATCAGTTAACAGTGATTTTTATACTGCTTTCTAATTAAAGAGAGATCTAGTTGCTATGGAATTTTAGGTCAAGAAACTCATTGGTTTTATGGACATACTTCAGGAGCTGAAATAGAAGTACAGAGCAATGAAGATAGAAGGTAAACAATATTGGTTCGTGGATGAAATGACCATGGCAAGAGAGAAAAGCCACCATGAGGCCTCTAAAATTGGAAAGATAAAGAGGACCTGCTGTGGGAAAGATGGACACACCAAGTGAGGAGTTTTGGCAGTTTGAGTGGATATGATTATGTAAACCCTCCTTTTCAACAATACTTTAAATCTTCAGGAAATACTCCATGGCACACTACTGTTTTTATATATACATCTGTTTCTCTGGGTATGTGTGTGTGTAAAAGAGAGAGACACAAAGAGACAGAGAAAGAAAGTTTGATTAAGCAAATTGTGCTAATTTTTGTTTTCTGGTTAATGTGAAGATAAATACTGCTGCCAACTGAGTTCTTTATATATTCTAGATATTATCTTCTGTATGAGGAATAGCTGACAAAACCTGTTCTATAGGTTGTCTCTTCACTCTACTAATTGGTTTATTTGCTATAAAGAAATGGTCTCAACTCACCAATCAAAAGGCATAGACTGACAGAATGGATCAAGAAATAAGATCCAACAATTTGCTGCATACAGGAAAAACATTTACCTAAAAAAGAAAGTCATAGACTGAAAGTCAAAGGATGGAAAACAATACTCCATGCAACAGGAACCCAGAAAAAAAGCAGGGGTAGCTATTCTATTTGCAGACAAAGAGGATTTCAAGCCAAAACTGATTAATAGAGACAAAGAAGGTGATTATATCTTTGTAAAGGGAACAATCCAAGAGGAAGAGATGACAATCATAAATACATAGGCATCACACACCACTGCACCCAGCTATGTAGAAAAATATTAACAGACATGAAAAATCAAATAAGCACTAATAAAAATGTAATGGAGGATCCTCAATATCTCATTGTCACAAATAGATCAACTGGACAAAAAAATTCAAATCAAAGAAGAAATATCAGACCTGAACTACTGTGAACAAATGGACTTAGTGAATGTCTACAGAGTATTCCATCCCACATCAGAATACATATTTTTCTTAGCTGAACACAGGACATTCTCCAAAATAGACCACATACTAGCTCATAGATTTGAAATTATCACACGTATATTATCTAGCCAAGGTACAATGAAATTGGAAATCAATAGCAAAAGAAACCACAAAAACTCCATAAATACATGGAAAATAAATAGTAACCCCTGAACAACCAGTGGGTCACAGATGAAATAAAAAGTGTATAAAATTAAGTTATAATACTGATACAATATACTGGAACTTATGGAATGCAATTAAGGTAGTCTTAAGAGGAAAATTTACAGCAGTAAATTCTCACATCAGGAAAACAGAATGAGCACAAATAACCTAAAGTTGATAAACATCTAGAAAAAACAGAAGACAAACACAAAGCTCATACAAGGGAGGAAATTATAAAGATCAGAACAGAAGTTAATGCATTTGAGACTAAGAAAACAATACAAAGAATCAATTTATCAAACAGTTGGTTCTTTGAAAGATTAAATAAAATTAATAAACCTTTAGCCAATCTTATCAAAAAAAAAGGAAAGAAAAAACTCAAATTCAAGCAATTAGGGATAGAAAGGGTGAAATCACTGGATTCTGTAATCCAGAAGACTATGAATATCTACTTAGAGAACCTGTACTCCAATAATATGGAAAACACAGAAGAAATGGACAGATTCCATTGAAAATGTAATTAAAAACTTACCAAAAATGAAAAGCCCCAGTATTGATGAATTAACTGTTAAATTCTAAAAGGGCTAAAGGTGTAGAGAAAGTGGGAAGGGTAAGGGAAAGGTGATAAGGGAAAAATATATAAGAAAATGAAAAAATGGAAATAAAATGTTTGTAAATGGGGAGGGGAAGAGGGGGTGAAGGGAGGGCAGGGACAAGGGGAAAAAATGAGAACAAAGACCAGAATTTGAGTCTTTTCTTTCCTTTTTTTTTTTTGGATAAGTCATGTAAAGGTACAAGATCCCAATAATGAGTGTGACTGTACTGTATACCTAAAATGTACTAATAAACTCAATAAAAGAAAAAAAATTCTACAAGAAATTTAGAGAAGATCTAATGCCACTACTCTTCAAAATCCTCAATGAATTTGAAAGGGGAGCAATACTCCCAAACTCATTTCTGGAAATAAGTATTGCCCTGTTACCAAAAGAAGAGACAGACCCAATCAAAAAGAGAACCACAGGCCAATCTCCCTGATGGACTTAAATACAAAATTCCTCAATAAGATTCTGGCAAACAGAATGCATCAAATCATCAAATAGATTATACACCATTAACAAGTAGGATTCATTCCAAGGATGCAGAGATGTTTCAACATATGCATATCAATAAATGTAACACACCATATCAACAAAACCAAAGACAAAAATCACACAATTATCTCAATAGACAGAAAAAGGGCTTTTAACAAAGTCCAACACCCCTTCATAATAAAAACTCTACAGAAAATTGGAATACATGGTCTTTACCTCAACCTGATAAAAGCCATTTACAAGCCAACAGCTCACATCATACTAAATGGTCAAAAACTGAAATCCTTCAAGCTACAATCAGGAACAAGACAAGGATGCCAACTATCACCACTCCTATTCAATATAGTTCTGGAAACATTAGCCAGAGCAATTAGACAAAATAAAGAAATAAAAGGAATAAAGATAGGAAATGAAGTCGTTAAATTATCATTACTTGAGGAAGACATAATACTTTAAATGGAAGACCCCCAAAACTCCATCAAAAGACTTTTAGATTTAGCAACCAAATTCAGTAGTGTTGTTGTATACAAAATAAAAACTCAAAACTCAATAGCATTCCTGTCACAAATAATGAACTCGCTGAGAGAGAAATTAGGGAAGCAATATCTTTCACAATAGCATCAAAAAAATTAAAATTCTTAAGACTCAATCTCACAAAGGAAGTAAAGGATCTTTACATTAAAAACTACAGTACTCTGAAAAAAGAGCTCTAAGAGGAATCACAAAATAGAAAAATATCCCTTGCTCATAGGAAGGAAGAACTAACACTGAAAATAGCCATACTCCCAAAATTGTTATACAGATATAAAATAATCCCAATCAAAATACCATTAATATACCTTACAGAACTGGAGAAATCATTCCTAAAATTCATTTGGATTCAGAAGAGGCCTAGAATAGCAAAAACAATTCTGGGCAACAAAGGCAAGACTGGAGGCATCACAATCCTTGAAATTATACTACAGAGGTACTATGATAAAAACAGAATGGTACCAGCAAAAAAACAGACCAGAGGATCAGTGGAACACACTAGCAGATACAGAAACAACCCCAAACTCCCTCAGCCACATTGTCTTTGACAAAAGGTCCAAACACATTCACTGGAAAAAAGACAGCCTCTTAGATAAATGGTGCTGGGAAAATTGGCTTTCTACATGCTAAAGACTAAAATTAGATTCATGTCTCTCACCATGCACTAAATTAAAATCAAAATGGATCAAAGTTCTAAATATTAAAACAGAAAAAGTAAATCTGCTGGAATAGAGAGTAGGTAAAACACTTCAGGATGAGACTTCATGAACAAAACCCTGAATGCATGGGAAATGCTACAAAGAACCAACAAGATGAGGGACCTCATCATATTTAAAAGGTTTTGCACAGCAAGAGAAACCACCAACAGAGTGAAGAGACAACCCATAGAGTGGGAAAACATTTTAGCCAGTTGTTCCTCAGAAAAAGGACTAAGAGCTATAACATATAAAGAATTGAAAAACATGAGCCCATCCCCCAGTTTAAAGACCTAATCCAAACATGGATATCTGAAATAAATTCACATTTCTCAGATGAAGAAGTAAAAACAGCAAATAAATATATGGAAAAATGTTCAACATCACTCACCCATGTTTATAACAGCACAGTTTATAATAGCTAAATTTCAGAAACGACCCAAATGTCTATCAACTGATATATGGATAAAAATGATGTGGGATTTTCTTTTTTAATATAATGGAGTACTGCTTGGCCCTAAAGAAAGATAAAGCTGAGTCTTTTCTAGATAAATGGATGCACCCTGAAACAATACTCTTAAGTGGAATAACTCAAACATACATATAAATATCACACTGTCTCTCTGGTGTGAGAAAATAAAAGTGTAAATAAGGACCAAAAAGTATAACATTTATTGTAAAATAGGAAGGAATCATTCAAAATTATACCACTTGAGATACTTTGTTAATAATTAAAATGTTTTATTCCAAAAAGGTATAGTATTAGGAAATGAACTGAGAGATTAGCAGATGAAAATATATTCTTTTAAATCATGATACACAGTGCATTCACCATTGTTATTCTCTAATTATTTTTGTTATGAAAATTTTTTTCATAGACTGGCTTTTATATTTTCTTTATTAATATCTACTTGTAGTATATTAAAATAAAAATAAATAAATGAATTTTTTAAAAAGATGTGTGAAACTTTCGAGCTACCCAGACTCTGGGTATACAGGTCATTCCCACCTGGTATCCTATGGGGGTTAGGGGAAATGGTGCAGCACAGTCAAAAGGAAGGCAGCACCGAGGCTGGCATGGACCAGTGGTGTGGTCAAGTAGTCCTGCGGAAAGCACTTACTTGTAAGAGGTGCAAAGTGGATGCTTTAACTTTAACCACTGTGTCTTATGTTTGCTGGCTGGACATGGTGGGCTTTTCAGACTCGGTGCCAGGTCCTCTGGGCTTTGTTGGAGGCGCTCTTCCTGGGGATAGAGGAGAAATCACCCAGGACTCTCTTTAATCCTGAAGAGATAATCTTTGCTCACAAATCTGCTTTTCCTTACATCAATATCACCACTACAGCTGCAATGATTGGTATTGCCATGACACGTTTGGGCCAATTTAAGCTTTCATAGTCAAGTGGATCCCTGTTTAGTCTAGAAAGAATCATAGGAACACAAAAGCATTATTAAACAAACATTAAAAAGTATCTATGGTAAATTGCAGTAGTGGATACTAAAGAGAGTGAAAGTCTGCAGAAACAGGTTATTTAGGTAATCTCAGAGATGCTTCCTATGATTTTATTATTAATTACAATGGGGGGAAACGTGACTTTTTGTGCGGAACCCTGGCAAACATCCCAATAAACAAGGGATCAATAACATCAGCAGAAAAAGGACTTAGCGACACTATATCACCTCTAACACAACACTTTATCTCTGGGGTATTTTCTAATCATAACAAAATTTGATAGACCAAGTGACGGAATTCTCTATCAAAAGACAAGGAAAGACCAAAGAGGCAGAGACTAGAGGAGGCTTAAGAACCAGACAAGTAAATATAATGGGGAGTTCTGGGTGGGATTCTGGAACCAATAAAAACAATCACTGGCCAGCTCCAGCACCCACTGCCGCCCTGCGCCCCCCTTCCCTCCTCCCAGTCCCCGCTCCTTCCCCCACCTCTTCTCTCCCCACCACCCCTCAGCTGGGCTTCCTCCCCATTCCCTTGACTCTACCCTCCCAGCCCACAGGGCATGGGGGGGGGTTGCGAGTGCCGTAGCCCCCATCACAGCAGGGGGAGTCGGGTTCCCAGAAAATAGCTTGATGAGTGTCCAAAGTGAAAGGAACCGGCCCCTGCCAAAGATCACTCTTGGAGCACCGACAGAGCTCCTATGAGAGATTTTATTAAAGAGCTGCTGGGCAGAAAGGAAACAGAGAGAGAGAGGGAGCCGGAAATGGGGCTTGATTAGATAGTGGGTAACTGGTGTAGGTAGATCGAGGATTGTGTCAGCTGCACGGGCAGCCACTCTTGGACATTTACTATGACCCGTGATGCATAAGGTGGGCGATGGAAACTTTAAAGTGAAGAAGGAAGTTACTTATCAGAATGGCGGCAGCCATTCCAAGGCACTTATCTTACACAGAGTAGCAGAGGAAGTTTGGAGGGGCAAGATGTTGGTCCCAGCTCTCCACGGTTCCAGCCCTGGACTTGGTGGCAGCCTGGTCCCTGCTGAATCACAGGCCGCCATCCAGGAGGATGCAAATAATCATGAACGGGTGGCTACTATCCAGCAGTCCTCCATCCAGATGAGGTTGAAAGGGAACTTTAAAAGGTGCCATATGCCGGGGATTTAGCTCAGTGGTTCGGTGGCCTGCCTTGCAAGTGCAAGGAACCGGGAAGGTGCGATAGATGAGCTTCACAGTCTGGATCTGAGAAGGTAAGAGTTATTGGAAGCCAGGTTTACTGGAGTTGCAAGTGGGAGCCCTGGGAGCACTGGTAGTTGCAGTGTTGGAGCTACAGCCTCCACAAGTAATGAAAGCTCTGATCACAGTTTTGGAAGTTTGGGATCTTTAAATGACAAAGAATGAGACACCGGAGAAGAAACAATCAGAATCATCTGGGGAAGGAAGAGAAAAGCAGAAAACCAGAATGAAAGCAGTCAGGGAAAAAGTATTTGGGTTCATGGCCACAAAATTAGTGACTATTTTGAATACCAAGGTGGAAATGGCTCAAGTCCAGTAAGAGGCAGACCTCCTGCAATCCGTTCTCAAAATTCACATTCACATTCCACTCCTTCTTGTTCGTTTGACCAAACAGACCTTCCCCTACTGCATTAGCTTTTGGACCACCCTCTTTTACAGCCAAAGCAGTTATCTTTTAAAATTACTTAGATTGATCTCACAATGTTGAAATTAGCAGCACTAGAAAGTAATAAAAGCCAGGACCTGGAAAAAAAGGAAGGTCAGTATAGATGATTTGCTCAGGGCTCGCTGTGATCTCAGATGGCAAACAGATGATCAACAAAAATTATTTTTAAAATACAAATAGATATTAAATAAATGCATATCAATGAGAAAGAAACTTCTTATTGAAAAGAGCACAGAAGAAAAACTATCAAGCAGAGAATATGCAAGATAGGCTACACCTTGGGCACTTTACAACAGTTAGACTGTTGCATCATTTACTGAACAACAGACAGATGGTTTTGCATTTCAGAATCTTTTTTTTTTTTTTTGGTATCAGGGATTGAACTCGGGTCCTTGAGCTTGCAAGGCAGGCCACCAAACCGCTGAGCTAAATCCCAGCACATTTCAGAATCTTGTGAAGCAATAAGAATGGGTGAATCAGCAAAGGGAAGATACTGAAAGACAAAGGAAACTTCTAGCCAAAGGCAAACCTCTCACAGTTAATAATTCTCAGGCACCTTCTACCAATTCTGAACCAAAACAAAGAAGTCAATGGAGCGGAAAATGATCCCTGTGTTAGACGAAATTTACCACAACTGTGGACTTTGGCAGAACATCATGAACAGGAAGAAATTTTCAAACTTTGACTACGACATCTCAAGAAGAGATAACAATATAGCAGCAACTCTGCCATTGAAATCCTGTTCTCTGATTTTGGTACGTGCAAAGAGAAACAAACAGTACTAGGCAGCAGCAACATAAATATTAATCTTCCAGAGACACAAAAACAAACCCAGATGTACTCAGCTACCTCATCTTTGATAAAGGAGCTGACCATCCTCAGTGGAGTAAAGATAGCCTCTTTAATAAATGGTGTTGGAAAAACTGGATGTCAACCTGACACAGATTAAAACTAGACCCTTATCTTTCACCATGCACTAAATTAAAATCCAAATGAATTAAAGATCTAAATATTAAAACAGAAACATTAAACTTGATGGAAGGTAAGTTAGGCAGAACTCTAGAAGACATTGGCATAGGAAAAGACTTTATGAACAAATCCTCAGTAGCATGGGAACTAGCAGATAGAATCAACAACTGGGATCTCATCTTATTAAAAAGCTTCTGTACTGCCAAAGAAACCATCAGCAGAACTAAAAGACAACCCACAATGTGGGAAAAAATTTTTACCAGCTGTTCCTCAGACAAAGGACTATTATCAAGAATATATAAAGAACTCAAAAAAATCAGCCCCCCAAATATAAAGACCCGATTCAAAAATGGGCATCCGAAATGAACAGACATTTCTCAGACAAAGAAGTAAAAGCAGCAAGTAAATATATTAAAAAATGTTCCACGTCACTGATCATTCGAGAGATGCAGATGAAAACAACACTGAGATTCTACCTCACCCCACAAAGAATGGCTGCTATCAAGAAATCACATAATAACAAATGTTGGTGGGGTTTTGGGGAGAAAGGAACCCTTCTCCATTGTTGGTGGGAGTGCAGACTGGTGCAACCACTATGGAAATCGATATGGAGATACCTCAAAGAGCTTGGACTGGAGGTTCCATTTGACCCAGCCATCCCTCTGCTGGGTATCTTTCCAAAAGAACTAAAAGAATCATATCACAGAGAAGTATGCACACCCATGTTTATAGCGGCACAGTTTGTAATAGCTAAAACTTGGAAACAGCCCATTTGCCCATCCGTTGGAAACTGGATAAAGATGTGGTTTTTCTATAAAATGGAATATTACTCAGCCATAAAGAATGAGAAAATAGATTCATTCATAGGAATATGGATACATATTGAAGATATACTCCTAAGTAAAATAAATAAGGCACACATGTGTAAATACCAAATAGTCTCTCTGGTGTGAATAATCTGCAATAATACAGAAGATCCTAATAAGATTACTGACATTTAGAAATGGGAAGAAAGGAGCTAAAGGTGTAGGGAAGGTGGGATGTGTAGGGGAAGGGTAATAAGGGAAAAGAAAAAAATGTGAGATAATGAAAAGATGGAAATAAAGTGTTTGTAGATGGGGAGGAGGAGAGGGGGTGAAGGGAGGGCAGGGACAAGGGGAAAAAATGAGAACCAAGATATGTCATGTGGAGGTGCAAATTCCCAACAATGAATGTAACTGTACTGTATCCCTAAAATGTACCAATAAACTCAATTAAAGCTGAAAAAAAATATTAATCTTCCATGATGAAATCTTTACAGGTCAAGAATACAGCTCTTTTCTTACTCTTTCACCATGCACCATGCAACTGGTTGAAATGGAAGACAATGGATTGTCTATATGTCTTTTGAACAGTGGAGAGTACAGGGCATTGGTTGTTAGGGACCTGACACCATCATCACAGGCTGCATTTTCCTGGTGCTTCTTGCCTCTTAAAATGACCTCATGCTCTTATCTTTAGTTTCCCTCCCCCAAAGGCCACAGCATCCGGTGGAGTTAAACCTGAGTTCCTGCAGGACTGAACCCATAAAAGACAACCTGACCTGTGATAGGTTAAAAGTAGCCTACTCCTCATAAATAAGCAATAGCCACCCCAAAATCAATAAAAGGACCTTCCTCTCTTTGTTCTTCTCTCTTCCCTCTCTCCTCTCTCTCCCTGACCTGCCTTCCTGAATAAAATCTCCTGTCCGACCTCTTAATGTGTGGCCTAGTTGTTGAGCATCGCTGTACCTCTACATTGGTTTTAGGAAAAGGCAGAAATCCAGGCAGAACTGGAACGTTTGGAAAGAGTCAGAAATCTTCACATATGAAAATGCAAAAGAATAAACAATGAAGATAATTCACAGTTCAAAGATCACCCCACATTAAATGAAAGATATGTATTACTTCATCTGCTTGGAAGAGGTGGCTTCAGTGAACCATATAAGGCTTTTGACCTACATGAACAAAGATACGCTGCTATGAAGATCCATCAGCTTACTAAAAGCTGGAGAGATGAGAAAAAAGAAAGCTACCACAAATATGCCTACAGAAAGTATAGAATACACAAAGAACTGGATCACCCCAGAACAGTTAAACTATATGACTATTTTTCCATGGATACAGATATGTTTTATACAGTGTTAGAATACTGTGAAGGCAATGACTTGGATTTCTATCTGAAGCAACACAAACGAATGTCAGAGAAAGAAGCTAGGTCTATTGCAATGCAGATTATAAATGCACCAAGGTATCTCAATGAGATCAAACTTCCTATTACACATCATGATCTTAAGCCAGGCAATATTCTTCTGGTAGATGGGACAGCATATAGGGAAATCAAAATTACTGATTTTGGTCTATCCAAAATTATGGATGATGACAGCTATGGTGTAGATGGAATGGATCTAACCTCCCAAGGAGCAGGCACTTACTGGTATTTACCTCCTTAATGTTTTTAGTTGGAAAAGAGCCAACAAAGATTTCCAACAAGGTTGATGTGTGGTCAGTTGGGGTCATCTTTTTTCAATGTTTCTATAGTAGAAAGACATTTGGTCACAATCAATCTCAACAAGACAAGACATTCTTCAAAAAAACACAATATTAAAAGCCAGAAAGTCCAGTTTCCTGTAAAACCAGTTATAAGCAGTGAAGCCACAGCCTTTATAAGACGCTGTTTGGCATAATGAAAAGAAGATCGATGTGATATGCACCAGCTGGTGAACCATACCTTCTCCCACACTTGAGAAGATCAAACGCTTCAGGAAACATACACAGGGCTGGACCAACGGCATCTTCCACCCGACCCCCTTCTTCAAGCACAATCACTTACTGACTTTCCTCCAGGATTGTCATAATACCTTTGAATTTCTTCCAGATGCACACTTGAGTTTTGAGAGCATTTGAGTGTTTTTTGTTTTCTTTTTTACACAGGACTGGGTTAAGGACTGTTTGTGAACTGAAATTCTTCATATCGTTGTTTGTGTAAGAGTGGATCATGGACAGTGAATAAATGTACATTTCTCATGCTCACCTTGAGCAGTGCAGGGTGGCTGCTGCTGCAGAGACAGGAATACCATGTGGAGATAGAAGAAAAATGGGATTGTTTGTTCATTTGGGGGAAAACTGTACATAACATAATACTTAAATATACTGGATTGTTACTAGAGAGTTTTAATATGAAGAATAGCTTTTCATTATTTAAAAACATGGGAAAAATGAGAATTTCTAGCAGAACTACAGTGTCTGGATACATTCAGCCTTCAACAGTTAATCTGCTGAAACTAAAGCAAGAACTGAATGACAGTGGCCACTGTGTTTTATAATAATAGAATGTGAAAGTTAGAATCTTTGGACAGAGTTAGTCTTTGTAATTTGCCTATTCTGGCTTTTACCAAGTTGTACCTCGAAATCATATGTTTGCTTTTCTTCCCACCAGTTATATTAAAGGGAGAACTTTTATTCTTATATACTTTACTCCTTTGACAGAAAAAGATGTTTTGGAATCAGTTGAATTCACTAAATTGTAAAATCTCCAGTGCTTTCACCTTATTAGTTATTAATGTATTTTCCTTTTGTTATCAGGCCTTGTTCATTAAAATGAGAAAGTATGTAACCAAAT
The DNA here is from genome assembly GCF_012274545.1 of Fukomys damarensis. Lineage (NCBI taxonomy): Eukaryota > Metazoa > Chordata > Mammalia > Rodentia > Bathyergidae > Fukomys > Fukomys damarensis. The sequence continues at coordinate 40,299,827 of NW_022900949.1, forward strand.
GCACAACAGTTCTATGCAGGATAATGACAAATTCCCTTCTAGCTCTATTGTAAATTGTTGTACAGATGTCCTAATTCAATTACTAAGTTTCAACAATTTATTCTTGTACAAATGTTTTAAAATATGGCTTTTCTAACTGGATTTGTATTTTTAAAGTCTTCTTGAAGGCGCTTCAAGTGCTGCTGAATGATGTTGCTTCTTTTGCTAAAAAATTAAATGACCTTTGAAGGTGCAAGTTACTGAACATCATAGAGAAATACTAAAAGAGATGTTGAGCATTCATAAACAATCAAGGCATGTAAAATGATCCATGTTGACCATATTGAGTTCTTTAAGTCAGTTTCCTGGGTTCTAGAGCTGTGGAGCACATAAATTTTAGACTTATAAACTGTTCATGGTTATTTGACAGTCCCATAAACAAGTTTCTTGTGCTTTGTACAGATTTGTTAAAATGTGACTACTTCCTGCCTTGTATGGTAGAAACCAATATTTTTTAGGATGCTGTGTTTCATTCCTACAAGGATTTTTTCTTTATTGTCATTTTTTTTTGTCACATAATGCTCATACTTACATGTAAGTTGTCTATGTTGCAGAAAACAGAAGCTATAGCTACCACAGAATCCCCTTAATACTGTACAGTTAAACTGTGGCTCTTATTTCTGATGTTGAAAGCCATTTTTTTTTATTGTACAAAGACACATTCTCTAAGAAGCTGCTGAACTTGTAGAGAATATAGCCAAAACAGTAATAAACAATGACAGTTAAAAAAATCATTAATGGGCAAACATGTGAAGTCCAAGTGAATTTTGCAGTATAGTATATTATATGAATATGTTTCCTAATTTTGATTCCCCCTATCCCCATAGGTCCTGTTAGAAGCCAAGTGAAGAGTTTATAGGAACTTCATACTATTTTTGCAACATTTGCTTAAATGTGCTGTGCTCAATTCCCTGGCTTCATGTGGGTTACCTCTGCTCAGTGTAAATATCAAAGGGAGCTGAAGGGGAACTGTAGCCAGTACCTCTCAGAGAATCAGCCCTCATGGCACTCACCTAGCGACAAAGGGGTGATGGGTCAGCTCTGACATGACTGATCACTTTCCGCATGCTGAATATTGCTCTAGAACCCGTGTCTTCTCATTCCCTAATCCAGATCACCCTGCTGGGGACCCACAGTTTTCAGATGATGAGGTGGAGGCTCAAAAGGTACACTCTTTGCCCATGGAAAGCTGGGATGAAAACCCTGGACTCTGAGTCCCAAGCTTTGCTGGTTGGGCAGGGCCACCCATCACCCCAGTGTGTTTGTATCAGTTATCCCCCAAGCCTCTTGGCCCCTTTGTTCTTCCCAGGATGCCAGCTCTGAGCTAATGGTGTCTTCTCTTGCAAGAAGTTCATATTTTCATCAGAAGGAAGGTATCTTATAAGCGTGTCTCACACTCCTTATGGCTGAAGTTGGTCTATTTAAATTTCTCTTAGGGTATCATCTTGGCCTGAAGTGAGGTCAAATAATTCCCCACCATGGTGTCTGGAGGCCATTGTGCCTTCTGCTTCCTGGAGGTCTGTCTGTCCACACTGAATAGTATCTACCTCAGGCTTGGCATTTTCCAAGGTTCACTGGGAAAGGGGACTTCATGGAGTGGCTGGATTTTGTCTGTTTTTCTAACCAAAATCTTATTATTTGAATTAACCCAACAAATTCTGGCCAGGTCTATTATCTGGACCTTATTTCTTTCTCCCAATAGACTTACAAATACACCTGACAGCACCTATTAAATCAATGTTCATGGTTCATAGTGTATTGATTTTAATTATGCATCCAGGCTTCAGAGAACCTTTCCAGCTGTGGGCCAGGCAGCGTGTTCCCCTCACAGACTAGAAGCTAGTTTAGTGGGATTGCGTGATTGATCCAGGGACATACAGCCAGAACAGAACAGGGCCAGGCTACCTGGGGCTTCTGGTGGCAGGACCATCCCTGGGAGCATGCTCACTCCTGCTTCCTTTCTCTTGGGAACCCAGAGTAGTTACTCTTCCTGTGGTGCTGATCTACACAAAGCAGCTTTGACAAGCCCCCGTGGAGCTCACATTTCTGTGTTTAAATCCAAGCTGGAGTTATTTTTGCTGCCACTTTACGCCCACGGTATTGAAGCAGGATTGTCCAAACAAAGCCTGCCACTTAGTTTTGTAAATATAGTTTTACTGGAGTTGCGGTTCTATGGCTGAGGTAAAGTGGAATAGACATCTGATAGTTTGGAAAGCTGAATATATCTGTTGCCATGGATTTGTGGAAAAACTTGGCCAATTTTTTCCAAAGTTCTAAAAACTTAGACTATTAAGGCCCTGAAACCATTCTTATTTCCAGGTGCCTCTATCACGTATTTATATCATTGCAGTGGGTGTGGTGCTGAGTCCTTCCACGCCAGAGCCAAGTGAGTGAAGAACAGAAGTGTATTGGTTCCAAGGCCCCATCTGTGTTGCTGTTAGGCAACACAGGCACCACCTTCACAACCACTTCCCATGCACCTGGAACTTAAAGGGTCTGTATGACACCTTGTACCATGCAGTGAGTGGATGCTACTCCTTTCTTTCTTCAAAAAAAAAAAAAAGGATCAGGCTTCCGTGGGCTGGCTGACTTTCCAGGCTCTGCATCCACCCCCCACCCCTCATAGCAGATCCAGGACCGCTCGGTGATATCCTGGCTCCAGTTTCTCCATGCTTCTGCAGTGTCAGCTGCTCCATGACCTGCTTTTGTGTACTTATTCAAGTGCACCTGACAACCAGCTTTGGGTTATTCATAGCCATCGTCACTCCTCAGGATTTTGTCGATGACAATGTTAGGATGCATCTCTAAAGAAAGGAATTTTTTTTTTTAAAAAATCAAAACTATTATTGCATTTTTTTTAATTGTCAACTTATTAGCATTCAAGTTTATTTATACTTTCCTTGTTGTCAAAGTCTGCTTACATTTAGATCCAAAGAAATTCCAGACTGGTTTGTAGGGTACTCTGTATTGCACCCTTCCCCTCTTTTCTCCTGTGTTGTCTCCTTCGCTTTCTTTTTCATTTATTTGTTAAGTTGTATCAACACACAACTGAGGGTGTAGGTCAGCTGTAGAATGCTTGCTTAGCATGCACAAAGCCCTGGGATCCATCCCCAGCATTGCAAAAACAAAGACAACACAAATACATAAAAATGTATGGTGTAGGTATACATGGTCACATACAGTAGTGTGTGGTTTAGATAAATGTGCACCTTATGAGATGACAGGCTCCCTTCTTCCCTGAAGAACTCCACTTGTCTGGTGGCTTAGCATGCACTGCCTTAGAGCTGTTGGCTATGCCCCTGTTCCACCGCCTGCCTCTGGAAAGCCCCAGTCTGAGAAGATGAGGAGCCCTGTCCTCTGCTCACACAGCTTGGCATCTGCAGAGTAAAGATCTTTATGCCTCTGGTCTGAAGCCTGGGACTTGATGGCAACACTGGAGCTCAGCAGCATCTCCAAAGTCCTTTTACTTTCTTTCCCAGTGTGGACCGTCCAGTTTGAACTGTGTTTGCAAAGGCTGAGGGTATTGAGTTTGATAACTTGGTAAAGACAATGTCATAGAATTCACAGTAGAAACTTTGGTGGAGTGACTAACGAAAGCCAAAGATAAGTTAGGCATTAAAGTCTCCAACAGTAGGTTGGGAAGTGGGGGAGATAAGTGAGCCCTTGATCCATCCAAATATCAACATAAAATACTTAATTAGTCTGGGTTTCAATTAAATATTTTAGTAAAGTCAAATTAAGAATACCACAGAAAACTCCATATTGATAAAGAGGAGTTCCTTGAAACTAGCTTGTGAATTCAGCAGAACTGTGCCTCTCCGTGCCCTGAGTGGTGGTGGTTTCAGGGGCAGTGGGGCTGACAAAATACTCAGCCTTGGGGTGAGGGCAGCAGCGACCCCAGCAAAGGCAGGATAGCAGTGTCCTACATAGACATCTGTGACAGACCTCCCCAGTGTTCCCACTGTAATCTTCTTCCTCTTACTGCCTCTTCTACCTGCCCAGGCCTCTGGTTGTCCTTGGTGCACTTGATCACTTAAGCCTAATGTCCTCACAGTTGCTACCTGTTGACCTTGACACCTCCATGTACCCTTCTGTATGTCCTCTGTCTTTGGGGACCCTGTATTCTGGAGAGTGTTGTTCATTATGTTGACTGCTGGGGCTGGGTGTCCAGGGGCCCTGAGCTCTGCCCTGAGTCCCAGCACATGAAAGCTATGTACCCTTGGACAGGCTCAGCTCACTCAGTTCCAGGAGTGGGATGACAGAAGGGGCCTTGTGGCAGTGAGGTGAGCAGAGAGTGTACAGCATATAGAATGGAGCTGGGATGTGAGCAGGGATCCGTAATGAGTGCTGCAGATGAAGGAGCAGCTGATGCTTGAGCTAATGTGGAGCTCAGTCTATAGCCAAGGGAGATGTAGAAGGAGGGATCAGGGCCTGGTCCACACTGTATTCTGGCAGTCTGGTGCCCTCTGGTGGGAACAAGAGCCCCACAGGAGGGAGTTCAGTGGCACAAGGTGGCTCAGTAGGGAGTCACAGTCACACCCCACAGAGCAACCTTTGGCATGAGCACCAGGTCCCACAGCTCAGGTCCTACCTGATTTAAATGCAACCCAGGGCCAGAGATGATAACATCATCCCTTGATCACCAGGTTCTTGGAGTATGGGAAATAATGAGTGGGCTTGGCTCCCTGTGAGCCATGACCTTTTTCCTATGCCTTTCTTCAGTGCAGCTTGCTATGCGTTGCTATTTATATACTATGACATAAAGAATCCAATGTGACAGAAGCTCAGCCAGAAGCCACCAGCTTCACCCTTCCTGTGGTATACCTCTCCTCTTGACTGTATATCCTTTGCAATGACATTGACTTTGCTCCTCAGCACAGTGTGCACATCATGCTGTAAGCATTGCTTACCATCCCTTCCTGTGATAACCATGTAGCAGCAGTACCTATGGTTGGGAATACGTTGCCCTGTGTGTCTCCTGTACCATTCCAGGTCCCCATGGGGCCGAGGCAGACCTTGTAAGCACCTCTCAGGCCTCCACTCATGTTGGGTCAGTTCCTTCCACTGGTCAAATCCAGCACCATAGGCAGGAAAAGGGAGGGCTGGGCCTCCCCAGGCTCTGACTATGCTATGCAGGCATAGGGGAATAATTCAAGAGGAAGAGATAATAATTCTAAATATATATGCACCAAACACCAGTGTGCCCACTTCACAGAACAAACACTACTGAACATAAAAAAATAAGATAAACACAAATTATAATGAGGGACCTTAATATCTCACTGTTATAAAAAGATCAACCAGATCCCTCCCCCCAAAAAAAATCAACAAAGATATAGTAGAGTTGAACCAAACTTCTGAACAAGTGGACTTAATATATATCTACAATGTTCCACCAAATAACAAAATACATATTCTTTTCAGCAGCGTATGAGACTTTTTAGAAAATAACGCACATGCTAGCCCACAAAGCATGCTTAAGTAAATGAAAAAAAAATTGAAATTAACCCATGGACATTATCAGATCAAAGTGCAACAAAACTAGAAATCAACAGCAAAAGAAGTCACAGAAATTTAGCAAACACATGGAAATTAAATAATATCCACTGAATAATAACAGAAAAAACAATTAAGAAACTAATACTAAGAATCAAACTATAAGCCCAGTACAACATAAGAACTTATGGGATACAATGAAAGCAGTCTAAGAAGGAAGTGTACACTTCTGAATGCCCACATTAGAAAAACAAGAGTTCAAATAAATAACCCAATGATGCACCTCAAGGGCCTACAAAAACAAGAACAATACAAATCCAAACCTAGTACAAAGATGCAAATTATAAAGATGAAAACAGAAATTAATGAAACTGAGACTTAAAAAAATACAAAGAACCAATGAATCAAAAAGATAATTATTTGAATGAATAGACAGACCCCTATCCAATCTTACAAACAAACAAACAAAAAAGACAAATCAATGCAATTAGAAATTTTAAAAAGGCAAAATCACAAAGGACTCTGCTGAAATCCAGAAGATGATTAGTAAGTAGTTGAAGAACCTGCGCTAAAAAAATTAGAATTGAGAAGAAATGGCTAGAGTCCTAAATACACATGACCTACCAAGCTGAACAAAGAAGACATAAAAGTTCTGAATAGTCCATTATTACTATTGACATTATTGACATTACTGAACTAAAGTTCTGAATATCCATTGTCAGGCAATGAAACTGAAGATATAATTTTTTAAAACTACCAACTAAGACAAGCCCAGTTCTCAATGGATTTACTCCCAAATTCTATAAGAACCCTAGGGAAGATCTAACACCAATCCTTTTCAAACTCTTCAATGAAATCAAAAGATAAGCACTATTTCCAAAGTACAAGCATTACCCTGCTAGCATTACCCTCATTCCAAAATCAGAAAAAGACCCAATCAAAAAGAGAACTACAGGCCAATCATTTAAAGAACATAAACATAAAATTCCTCAATAAGATACTGGCAAGTAGAATGCAACAAATCATTAAAACCAAGTAGGATTCATTGCAGGGATACAGGGATTGTTCAACAACTGTAAATCAGTTAAGTGGCATATATCACATACACAGAAGGGCTAAAGTCACATGATCAACTCAAGTGATACAGAAAAGGCCTTGAAGAAATCCAAACTCCACTGATTTAAAAAATGAGGAAAATTGATACTTAATGTCAATTTGATTTTTATGACAAACCAATGGCCAACATATTAAGTGAAGAGAAGCTCACAGCTACCCCCTGCTAAAATCAGGAGGAATTCAAGAAAGTCCACTATCACCACTACTATTCAATACAGATCTCAAATGATTAGCCAGAGAAATCAAGCAAGAGAAAAAAAAAGGGATAAGCATAAGAAAGAAGTCAAATCATCACTATTTGAAGATGATATGATCCTCTACATAGAAGTCCCGCCCCCAAATTCCACCAAAATACTCCTTGAATAACCAAATTCAGTAGTATAGCAGGATATAAATCAAAACAAAAAATCAGTTTCTGTACATCAATAATAAATTCACCATGAAAGAAATTAGGGACATAATATCTTTCACAATAGCATCAAAAAAAAATGAAATACATAGGAATTAACCAAACCAAGAAAATGAAAAACCTTACAGTACTCTGAAAAAGGAGACATCAGAAAATGGAAAGATATCCCATTACTGGACAGACAGAATGAGTATAGTTACAATGGCCATATCTCCAAAACTGATATACAGATTAATGCAAGCCCAATAAAAATATAAATAGCATTCCTCAGAAATATAGAAAACAATACTAAAATTCACATGTATCAGGAAAGGACCTAGAACAAAAACAACCCTTGTCAACAAGAGCAAAATAGGAGGAATCTCAATTCCAGACTTTATGTTATACTATAATGCTATAGTGATAAAAACATGATGATAGTGTTAGCAAAAACAAAACAAAAAATAGATACATGAATCAGTGGAATAGAACAGCAGATGCAGAAGCAACTCCAAGCATGTTCAGCTACCTGATATTAGAAAAAAGGGGCCAAAAACCTATGCTGGAGAAAAAAATCACTTCTTTATCAAATAGTGCTGGGAAAACTGGCAATGGACATGCAGAAGACCAAATCTAGACCCGTATGTCTCACCAGGTACTAAATTAAAAGCAAAATGGATAAAAGATCTAAATATCAAAACCGAAATAATCTGCAGGAAGATAAATTAGGTCAAATTCTTGAAGACTTAGGTATAGGTAAGGACTTTCTGAACAGAACCAACTGCATGAGACAATACCAAGAATCAGCAGATGGGATTATATCAAATTAAAAAGCTTCTGCACAGCAAAGAAAACAACCAACAAAGCAAAGAGACAACACATAGAGTGGGAAAAAAGTTTTGCCACCCATTCCTTGGACAGAGGACTCATATGTAGAATATATATATAAAGAACTCAAAAAATAAGACCACCCTCCAAAGAAAAAGACTTAATCAAAACATTGGGCAACAGAAATGAACAGACAATTCTCAACAACACAGATGGCCAATATATATGCATGAAAAATGCTCAACATCTCTTGCCATTAGAGAAATGAAAATCATAACAATGCTAAGATTCCTTAGCACTTACTCCAGAAAATGGGTATCATCAGGAAATCAAATAACAAATATTGGTAAAGTTACTGGGGAAGAAAAAACCCTTCTTCACTGCTGGTTGGCATATAGACTAGTATAACTATTATGGAAATCAGTATGATGATTAAAAATATTAAAAGAAGAAATTCCATTTGCCCCAACTATTACCCTGCTAGGTACCTTCCAGAAAGAGTTAAACATGCCATACTACAGTGACACATGCATACCCATGTTTACACAAGCACAAATCACAATAGCCAAAATCTTGGAAGTGGCCTATGTATACATCAATAGATAAATGGATAAAGAAAACATGGCATATATACATAATGGAGTACTAGTCTGCCATAAAGGATAGAGTTGTCATTCACAAGAAAATGGATGCACCTTGGGACCATAATTTTAAGTGAATACAGTAAAAATTAGACACACAAGCTTAAATATCACATTTTCTATTATATGAGAAACAAAACAATGTACAAAATAAAATATTATATAAAAAAAGAGATGAAGGGGAGGCAAGGAGGGAGGGTAGTGAAAAAATGTACCTGCAGTGGAAGGTACAGGAAGGGGATAATATAACCATCATAATTTTCCAGTCACTAAAAAAAAATGAATAAAATATGACTTACAGGAATAATTGTGTCCATATTACTTGAAGTTTAATGACTCTAGGTAAAAAATTACTAGAGAAGTTATTATGTTGTTTATCCAATAGTATATTATCATCTGTTATCAGCAACCTTCAGTAAGGAGGAGTTTAACACCTAAGTTACAATGACTTATCACTCAATACTCAATACTGTTAACACATTAGGAATATTTAACTTATTTCTTTAAAAACTTAAAGATTATATATAATCTCCAGAAAATTAAAAATTCATTCTATATTCTCTGGGAAACAATTTAAAAACTGTCAGAAACCTATCTTGTTCTGATATAATGTCCAATTTGGAAGATATTCTTTGTCCGGTTTTCAAAAATGAGGCTATTTAATAAACATAGACTTATAATCAACATATTCCTTTAGAGATGAGTAATCCACATTGTTCTGATGGGTATGTTTCCTTTCTACCACATCAAGTAGTGATGTCTAGTATATTTTAAGCAAGAGTTGTTATTTAGCACATTTTCCTATTTGTAGGATTTATCCCTAGTAACACATCTTTCACATTATGGTTAGAGATATGAATAAAGGCTATTCTTTACCTTTATATTTGTAAATGATTTTTTCCAAAATAAATATTTTGATGTTATGAAGTGCATATTTTTCTCAAAGTCTCTCCAGTTAATACATATGTAAAGTTTTAATAAAAATCTGTATCTTCTCATGTTGAATGAAGACTCAATATCCATGAAAGGCTTTTTCATATTTTTGTATTTGTAGGGGTTTTCTCCAGTATAAGTTATCTTATGCTGATTAAAATGTGAAAAAACTGTTACAAGCTTTTCCAGGAGATTTACCTTTATAGGATTTTTATCTAACATGAATTTGGCCATGTTGTCTAAGATTGGAAGTATGTGTTCTTTGGTGCCGAGAAAGATGTGAAATTTGATTAAAACTTTTGTCACATTCTGTGCATTTATAGGGTTTCTCACCAGTATGAATTCTCTGGTGTTTAGTAAGGGTTGAGCTTTGATTAAAGGCTTTGCCACATTCTTTACACTTGTAGGGTTTCTCTCCAGTGTGAATTCTTTGGTGTCCAATAATGGTGGAGCAATACTTAAAGGCTTTGCCACATTCTTTACATTTGTATGGTTTCTCTCCAGTGTGTATTCTTTCATGATTACTAAGATTTGACCTTCGATCAAATGCTTTGCCACACTGTTTACATTCGTAGGGTTTCTCTCCTGTATGAATTCTCTGATGTTGAGTAAGCGTTGAACTTTGATTAAAGCATTTCCCACATACGTCACATTTATAGGGTTTCTCTCCAGTATGAATTCTTTGGTGTCGAGTAACCGTTGTACAATATCTAAATGTTTTACCACATTCCTTACATTTATAAGGTTTCTCTCCCGTATGTGTTCTCTGGTGCCGAGTAAGATGTGAAGTTTGATTAAAGGTTTTGTCACATTTTGTACATTTGTAGGGCTTCTCTTTAGTATGAATTCTCTGGTGTTGAATAAGTGTTGACCTCTGAATAAAAGCTTTGCCACATTCTTTACATTTGTACGGTTTCTCTCCAGTATGAATTCTTTGGTGTCGAATAATGGTTGTGCAGTATCTAAAGGCTTTGCCACATTCTTTACAATTGTAAGGTTTCTCCCCTGTATGTATTCTCTGGTGCTGAGTAAGAGGAGAAATTTGGCTAAAGGTTTTGTCACATACTTTACATTTGTAGGGTTTCTCTTTAGTATGGACTCTCTGGTGTTGAGTAAGTACTGACTTTTCAATATATGTTTTACCAGAGTCTCTAAATTTATAGGGTTTCTCTCCAATTTTAATTGCTTGATGCTTAGCAAATGTTGAGTTCTGATTAAAGGTTTTGTCAGAATTTTTACAACTGTAGGATTTCTCTCCAGGAAGAATTAACTGATGTTGAATAGGGCTTAAGCAATATTTAAAGGGTTTATCATTATCTTTAAAATTGTAGGATTTCTCTCTAGTATGAATGTTCTGATGTTGATTAAAGATAGAGTCATCAACAAAAGCTTTGCCACAGTCTTTACAATTATAAACCTTATCTTGAAAATGGGCACTTTGATGGGTAGTAAATTCTGAGGACTGGTCAAAGACTCTCCCACACGTATCACATTTATAAATGTTCTCTGAAAATTGTTGTTTATTAGGATTTGAGCCATGGTAAAAATTTTCAATACTTTCATTATAAGGATAAATTTTCTTTTCAATATGAGTATCCTGGCAATTATATAGAGTACAGCTGTTCTTAAAGGCCTTCCCATTTTTATTATATATGTCATTAGTTTTCCAAATATCTATATGTGGACTTTGATTATGTGTTAATGGACGCATAAATTCCTTCCCATATTGGTTAAAACTGCATATTTTGGCACAGGAAAAGGTAGGCTTAATAGTCTGATGTGGATTATTAAAATGTAGTGGCATAAATTCAGATATATTTTGTGAGGCTATATGTTCTTGATTTTTATTGACAGTGAAGTTTTTGTTATTTTCAGTTGTCATACACTGGTGGTATCCATTATGAAATGGATTCTCATCTTCATACTTAACAATTTTCCAGTCTTTCTTTAAGTGCAAACTACTAAAGCCACAATTTTCAGATCTTTGATTTATCACTTTTTGAAATGAATGTTTCATGTCCTTCTCTGATGAAAATCCTTGGGTATGATGAGAAGACATAGCTGCTAAAAAAGTAAAAATAACCAATTATCCCACAGGTTAATATAGCTTACAAAACTAATATATAACATTATACCAATCTGAAGACTTCAGCAGGATAATAGAATACAAAAGTTCCTCATTCATTTCCCACAGATACATGAACTTGACAAAACTCTCAAACAATTATCTAGAACTCTGAAAAACAGTTATAAGTTCACAGCAATCTAGCTGAATGTAACCCTAAGAAGAGTCACATGCATGAGGGAAAGAAAGTTTTTTTTTTTTAAATAAAGTTATTAGTAGAAGTTATTTCCGTTAACCACAACTCATCCTCTTCAGTACTGGGTAGTTACTATACAACTCCCAAACCTTTTCTTTCCCTCAGGAAACACAGAGGACAGTGGATCACATATGGACACATTTTGGCTTTAGAGGTGGTATAAAAACTGTTTTCTGTTTACCCTTATGTGGAGAATGGGAGATAAGAGGTATATTTTACATGAGAGTTCCTGTCATATGAGACCAAATCTAACTAGTAATTAGAACAGGAGCCAAGTGAGGAGAGTACCACATATAGTCAACAAGAGTAGGAGGGAGTACAGGGCATTAAACAATGTTAATAAACTTTTTTCACTGGAAAACACAAGTGTAATTATAGGGAAGACTCATACAAAAACAGGTTTGAGAGGCCTAGCATAGATGATTGAATGTTGCCAAACCATAGACATTGACAAATGAATTTTTATATTATTTTGTAAAAATTCTACCTAGCATTTATTCATTTAAATTGCACATATAACTTGAGTAAATACCAAATAGTTTCTCTGATGTGAAAAACTAAAAAATGTAAATAAGGTTCAAATGGTATAATTGATAGTGTAAAATAGGAAGAAAATGGCTAAAGGGGAAGTGGGAAGGGGAGTGGAAAGGAAATAAGGGAAAAGAAAAACTGTGAAAAAAGGAAAAAATGGAAACAAAGTCTTTGTAAACAGGGAAGGGTGAAGTGGGTGAAGGGAGGGCAGGGGTATATGGAAAAAAAAAAGAACCAAGACATGTCATGTAAAGGTACAAGATCCCAATGATAAATGTAACTGTACTGTTTGTTTTAAATACACCAATAAACTTAATGTACATATATACCATGCATATTATATTGTTTTCAAATTATTTTACATAATAATCACTTCTGTTCTCAGACACTCTATGCAGTCTATTAGCATTTCTGAAGAATGCAATGTATTAATTATATTCACCATGTTGTAATAGATAACTCTTGAACTTTTAAAGCTTTGTCGTCTAAAATTTGCAATCTTTGAGTATCATCTCAAATTCTCTGCCAATAATTATAGGCCATGGTAACCACCATTTTACTACATATCTAAAAGCAACTTTTTAAGATCCCACATATAGTTTAGATTATATACTAATTGCATTCTGCTCAGTTCAATTATTATAAAGTCCTGCATGACTACCTGTACTGAATCAAATTATGAGATTATCTTTCTTTTTTTTTCCTCATTGAGTTTATTGGTACATTTTAGTTATACAGTACAGTTACATTCATTATTGGGATCTTGTACCTTTACATGACAGGTCTTGGTTCTCATTTTTTCCCCTTGTCCCTGCCCTCCCTTCACCCCTCCTCCCTCCCCCTTTATGAGATTATCTCTTTCTGTGGCTGAATAGTAACCCACTTATACATAAAATCATATATACCATATGATCTTATTCCTTCATCTATTAAAGACAACTTAGACTGCATCTATTTCATGATTATCATGAATAATGTTGCAATGAAATGTGCATTGTAAATATCTCTTCAACACAGTGCCTTATTTTCCTTTCGCTATAGATTCTGTTGTGGGATTATTGGATCATATGACTTTTCTATTTTTATTTGTTGTTCTTTTGTATTGCTGGGGATCAAACCCAGGGACTTGTCTTTGCTAAGCATGTGCTCTATAAATAAGCTATACCTTCAGTCTTATTTTTAATTTTTTGAGAAATTTTGATACTGTTTTCCATAATGACTGTAGTAATATGCAGCAGAATGTTTCTCTTTTTTTAATTTAAATTGAATTTATTGGTACATTCTAGGTAGAGAGTAAAGTTACATTCGTTACTGGGATCTTGTACCTTTACATGCCAGGTCTTGGTTCTCATTTTTTCCCTTCAGAATGTTTCTTAAGTAGATAAATCTCAACAAAAGTTAACAGAACTTAACAAAAACACAGAAAAAAACACTGACCAAAGAACAAATTAAAATAGAGTAGAAATTAGCCCCGAAAAAATGACATTTATGAATTCTTAAAGAATTTAAAATAATCATTTGAAGCATGCTTAATGAGCTAAACAAGAACCCAGAAAACTGAAGGGACTCAGGACAACAAAAATATTAATGGATAAACATTTTAAATAGAAACAATCAATCAGAAAGGGTGTAGTTGAAGTATTCAATAAGTAACAATGCCTGATAGAGACATCTACACTCAAATAGCTCAATTATCTCCAACTAGGACAGACACAGACACTCAAAATGAACATATTGAAATCAAAGTTTCAAAGTCACAGTGAAAGAGAACATCTTGACAGCAGAAAAAAAAATGATGTCATATATAAATTTCTCACGTACCAGTGGATTTTTCTGTAGAAACCTTGATACGTAAATAAGAATTGAGAAATATAGACACAGTTCTAAAAAAAAAAAAAAAAAACTGCCAAGAATATGGCATGCAAAAAACTATCCTCCTTAAAAATATTACGTATTGCCGGGCATGGTGGTGCACACCTGTAATCCCAGCACTTGGTAAGATGAGGCAGGAGGATAGCTGTGAGTTCGAGTCCAGCCTGGGCTACATAGTGAGTTCCAGGTCAGTCTCAACTACATAGTGAGACCCTGCCTCAAAAAACAAAAAACCAGAAAAAAAAAATTAAGTATTTTTTGAGATAACTGCTCAAAAAGTTCAATACCACTAGACATTGAAATGTCTAAATAAAGAAAGGGTAAAGTCAGACCTTCTTACTGAAAAGTAAAATAATGTTGCAAAGTAACAAGGCACATAAAATTTTATGCCTCTCAGGGAAATATATAGACATGTACAGAATTCCATAGCACTAAAATGAAGATGCAAAAAACATTTTCAAGTTTACTATAGAATTTGAAGATTAAAAATACAAAACATCATAAGCAGCTTTTAATATGCATGCAATATAATAATATTTCTGACATTAATAACAATGTTGAGGAGAAATATAAAGATAAAATTTAATTTTTAGGTGGAATTCAAGTTGTTACCAGATTAAAATGTGATAATTCCTAATACAATGACAAAATACCTAAATAAAATAAAAAGGCAATATGACAAAAGTAAAAATAAAATAAATCAATAAAACACAAATTAAAGCAATTAGAGTAGAAAAAATAATTACAGAAATATTTAGCATAAGCACAGTATTAGTTTCATCCTTTACAGTAACTTAAATTTAAATTAATCTAAAATCCCAATCAAAATAATACAATGGCCACTTGAAATAAACCTACAAAAATTTAAATATATGACTTTGGGAGGTTCTTTTCAGATCTAAGTACATAAAAAGAGAAAGTGAAAAGATGGCCATATTTCATAAAAGCTGTCAAAAAGAGAACAGGAGTGACCATAAATACATGATAAAATATTCTTAAACTCTGATGCACCATTTAAACAATTCTAGATACGTATCATTTTCAGCTATGACTATGCATCCATGACGTACTGGCTTTTTGTTTCACTGACTCATTTTATGGTGTAAGAATTTCCACAGAACATCCATTAAAATTATACACAAAGTGCTGTGCTGAGACCATTTTAATGAGTAAGTATAGAAGCCTCACAATGTGACTAATATACTAAATTAGATTAAGCCTTGAGAGATTGGTACAGATCTTCTGAGACTACCATAGGCAATGGAAGAGCAGTCCAAGCATGCAGACCCTCACAGGTGACAGTGATAACTTTGGCCATCATTGTGAATCACCTAGGTCACAGGAGGGAAGAGAGAAGCCTAGAGGAATCGAGAGTGTGATAGACATGGGGCAAGAGAGTCCTTTTTTGACACCAAGAGGAATAAACTTGATTTCTAAAAATCATTTCTATTCAAACAGAAGTTCTCATTTAATATTATAAAGCCTTTGAGGGCCAGGGATTTGGCTCAGAGGTTCCACTGCCTGCCTCACAAGTGCAAGGGTCCAGGCTCGACCCCTGGTAACAGAAACAAAGCCTTTAAGCCTCTCATCCTTGTCCTCTGCTTCATTAATCTCTACCTACCTGGATGTATAGCTGCTGTTCCCTGACTCTTTACATCCCAAAGCTCCTTGCTTTGCTCCAGAAAGGTGATCAGGTATGGCTTAGTGACAGCTAAACCTGTTAATTGAAAAATGGAACATGGCACCTGCTTTAGTTTCTCCCAGCAACTATTGACATTTCTTCCTGATCAGTGTAGGCACTAGAAAAGACATGAAAGAAGATTCTAAAACGTTCATTACCCAAAATATTTCCAGATAAAAAGCATTTCTAATTTGTAGACCCTGAACTCCACTTGCAACTACTAAATCAAAACGGGGTTGGGGGAGGGTGCTTTAAGTAACAGGAGACAATTTTTATATCACCGAATTTCTAAAATTATCATTAATCACAGGGAAGGATGTGTAATACATCAAGAAAGAGGCATGCAAAAGAGAAGAATGAATGACATAAAAAAATTCTTGTCTATACTGAAAAACCCTCAATTTTTTTCTTTGAAATCAAAATTTAAAACTCATTCATATGAAGCAGAAGCTTCCAAGAGATAATATAAAAAAGAATGGAAATTAATGCTGACTGAATCAGGAATCTATAGGGAAGTTATACTCACCCAGGGAGAGGAGGTTTCTGTAGTTCTCTATCATCACATCTCTATACAAATTCTGCTGAGCAGGCTCCAGGAATTCCCACTCTTCTACAGAGAAATCAATGGCCACATCCCTGAATGTTAACATTTCCTGAAATCAATCAATCAATCAATTAATCACAGAAATTTTGATTCTGTGGTCGCTGAGAGAGTTCATAATTTGACCCGATATGAAATGAATTAAAATTGCATTTGACTTAGGTCAGTGCTCTTTATTATTTTATAGGATATTATTCAACACGAATATTCTTGAATGTAGTAGTATTTAATTCTGAGGAAAAAAGCATAACACAAAATTCACAAAGCCAGTGTAAACACTATATCTTAAAATTCAAAATATAAAATCAATACATTTCCAACTATTGCATTTCTATTTTAAAAGATAAGGTCTATATATTTCTCATGTGAGAAAGTTGCCATAAGTCACAAAAGTACTTCTCAAATTTTAATGTTACAACCAATAATGGGAGAGCTTATTAAAATGCAGATTGTGATTCAGAATTGGTGTGGTTTTGGCTTCAGATTGCGCGCAAAGCTTAGAAGTAATGCTAAGTTCAATGGTCCAAAGAGACACAATTTTAGATAGCTAAAAGGTAGCACATCACAGATTTCACAATGAATTTAAACGAATAAACTTTACAGTATTTATACATTTTAATATACTAGCAAATATAATAATTCTTTCTGAACATATTAAACATACTAGGTATAATTCTATTGATTTTTATATTTTTTATTAGTACATGGTTGTAGTACATGTTTACATTCCTTGTGGGAAACTAATATATGTACATAATTCTTTTTTTTTGTTTTTTTGAACAGGGTCTCT
Organism: Fukomys damarensis; assembly: GCF_012274545.1. Taxonomy (NCBI): domain Eukaryota; kingdom Metazoa; phylum Chordata; class Mammalia; order Rodentia; family Bathyergidae; genus Fukomys; species Fukomys damarensis. Next base: position 40,317,064 of record NW_022900949.1, read on the forward strand.
CTATGTATTTGAGACTGACCTGGAACTCACGATGTAGCCCAGGCTGGTCTTGAACTCACAGTGATCCTCCTGCCTCAGCCTCCCAAGTGCTGGGATTACAGGTGTGCGCCACCACACCGGCTCTCATAATTCCCTTTTCTTAATCGCCTTTTCTTTCCCTCTCTCCTCTCTATATTTCTTGACATAACTTTTGATAACAGTATTTTTCTTCTTACATAGTATGTTTTTCCAAATATCCACTAAATTGTAGAAGAGTTTTATTCAAGTTCATGTCACCTAAAATTTACATAAGACATAAGAAAAATTATTAATGCTAAAAGAATGTGCTGAAAAGTTTTTGTAACTGAAGACATGCATGAAACACACTGCAATAACTAAACAAAATTGATCAGATACTACTTACATTTTATACACACACATGAAACATTACACAATGTAAGTAGTAAAAATATTTACATCAATAAGAATAAAATTGTTTAAAACCTTACATCTATTGGGGGATATTCTATTTTTTTCCATTAAGTTTATTGGTATATTTAAGGTAAATAATAGTTACATTCATCATTGAGATCTTGTACCTTTATGTGATATATCTTGGTTTTATTTTTTTCCAATTCCCCAGCCCTCCCTTCACCTCCTTCACCCTTCCCTATTTACAAAGACTTTGTTGTTTCCATGTTTTTCCTATTTGCTTTTCCCTTATTTCCTTTCCTCTACCCTTCCCACTTCCCCTACTCCTTTAGACCTTTTCTTCCTATTTCACATTATCAATCATACCATTTGAACCTTATTTACACTTTTAATTTTTCACACCAGAGAAACTATTTGGTATTTACTCATTTGTGTCCGGTTTATTTCACTTACAAGCATGATTTTAATATGCATCTGCAATAATGAGACAACCATATTTAAGGATAGAAACTAAAATAAGAACACAGATTCTGAATCTGGTATTTCAGTGTGGGGAAACTGAAACTCCCACCTAAGAATAGTATGTGGAAAACTAGAAGTGGTTAAGAACAAGGAGTTAATCTATCAACTTGATGTCAACAGAAACCACTGTGACCAGATAGAGAGAGCATTCCGGCCCAAAGTGCATGTGAATGCCTTTTGATCTGTAGGAACTGTAAAATGCTATGGTGTCTAATCATTCTCTTGTGGTCTTTCTGCAGATGTTTCTTCTGTAGATTTTGCTGATAATGTATGTATAAATAACCAGCTTTGCCTCAAATAAAGCAGATGGTCTTTTGTCTCCACTCTGCCTAGAGTGTCTTTCCTTTTCAATCCTTACTCTCTCCTTCAGGTACTGTTCGACTAGTGGGAGCTGGTCCCCCACATTTCAGTAATTTTTTTCCTTTCATTTATTATTCTGTTGAGATATACCACAGACTTTTAAAACACTTTGAAAAAGTCTCAGACATTAAATAAGGAATAACTTGTAGTATTAACTCTTGGAGGAATATTTGGGATAAAAGAATAAACATGTTCAAGACAAATCTTCTAAAATATATTTTTCTAAATTGAAGGTAATTCCTGTAACTGATAAAGAAAAGTTTAAACTTATTTGTGGTAAATGGAGTACTACTCAGCCATTAAGAATGAGAAATTAGAGTCCTTCATAGGAAAATGGATACATATTGAGGATATACTCCTAAGTGAAATAAATAAGTCACACATGTGTAAATACCGAATAGTTTCTCTCATGTGAATAAACTATAATAGTACATAAGATCCTAATTAGATAACTGATAATGTGAAATAGGAAGAAAAGGGCTAAAGGTGTAGGGAAAGTGGGAAGGGTAGGGGAAAGGTAATAAGGGAAAGGAAAAAAATAGGAGAAAATGGAAATAAATTGTTTGTAAATGGGAAGGGGAGGAGCAAGTGAAGGGAGGGCAGGGACAAGGGGAAAAAATGAGAACCAAGACCTGTCATGTAAAGGTACAGGATCCCAATGATGAATGGAACTGAACTGTATACCTAAAATGTACCAATAAACTCAATGAAGGAAAAAAAAAATTATTTGTGGTAAAATAAATAGGAGTCAAAATTTTGGATGCCTGACATCTAAAATCATATGATGCTGGGCAACATGCTTAATACCTCAAATGTAATTTTTCATCAACCTAGTAAGCCACAAAGACCCTGGAAACGCTTCCTCACTTCTAGGAAGATAAATTAGGATGGGTGAAGCATTATCAATCATATCTCTAGGTACCAAGTATGGTGACAGATTAGAGTTGAGAGATCTCCATATCTGGATATAGAGAATTAAGTGAAAAAATGAGAGTATATTGGAGGAAATGTAGACAGATTTTCTCAGTTATGACCAGCTGTCCCTACACTCCAGGCTCCTACCACAAGATCCCACCTATACATAACATTTATTAGGCTTTACCTATCACTCAGCTCAACTAATATATCCTTTCTAACAGCTGGACCAAACTTTCCAATGGTATCCAGTCTTTGAGAGCTCACAAACTAATTCACTCAAATCTTGCTCACTCTGACCAATGAGTCCCCTCATACCATACCAGGTTTACTACTTACCTCAGTGAACAGGACCATCATCCAGCATTCCTCTATCCTGGTATATCTTCCTACCCCTGGAAATGAGCTCTTGTAAAAAATTTCCTAAACTCAAACCAAGATTTCTAAAAAGACTATAAAGTACAAGACCAGAAAATTTATCTGCTGATGAGACAGGACAAAACCATAAAAATACAACACCTTAGTCAGCACACATCTTAATTATATCTTTTTAAATTTAGTGACATTCACTAGCATTTTAAGTACATTTAAATACACATGGATAAATTGATGGCATATAGTTTAAGAGGAAGACCATTTTGTTGCAGAACTGAAATATGAATTCACCATACACCTCCCAGATTCACACTACCTCCATATCCCACTCCCGTTTTTGCCATCTTAGACCGGACCACAAAGTCTACGGAGCTTTTGGCCTGTTTCTACACACCTGAAAGTATATATACTGCCTTCTAAGAGCACCATCTTTTGACTGATCCATCACTCAAAGGACAGCTGCAGTTGCTATCTCTCAATCCCCAGATGCACATGAAGATATCTTGCTAATTTACTTCCCGACAGTCCAGTTCCATGGATTGCAGGTCAGTCATGTCATCCCACACAAGAGATCTATCAATCTTTCTGCTCCTATGAAGTGGTACATTATCCAATCATATTCCCTGTCTCTCAAACCCATGGGCTTCTCCTTGTATCACCTTCAGGGACACAGAATCTGTCACCAGCATCTGCAGAGCACCTTGGGGAGAGCTCGCTAGCATTGGGAATTTCTGGTATGATGGAATAGTGAGCATCAGCCCACCTGCACAGAAGGAACTACTCAAAGATCCTGTGCTGGGGATATCCCTGAAGAGAAGACCAGACTTCCCACAAGACCCTGTTCTTCTCCACTACAAATCAATAGAGGAGGTTCTGCTTATTTTCCCAGCCAAGTCCTGTTGCTAGGAGACAGGTCCTATTGAACAAGAATGATATATGCACATGACAAATGTGCAGAATTTTTGTTACAGATTCAATCATATAAAAACAACCTGGAATACGATGATAATAACAAAGAAATACAAATGGTGACCAATGAGTAACAATAAGAAACTTGTTAACTTTTTATATCAGTATTATGGTCCTAGAACTCACACATTCCAAAGGATGAGAAAAGCATGTCTGCATTTCACTTTAGAAGTTTTAATGAATAGAAAAATAATATGGTCACTCTCTTACAATCCAGCACACACTACACTAATTTTGGAGTCTTCCATGGATTGAATTACAGAAAAAAAAATGTATTTCTGTAAACAATGGAACAAAACCACAGGGTAACAGGGTAGGTATACTCCAGAATCCTTGTTCAAATTTATACTGCCAGTGCCTAAATGTTTCACCTAGGAAATCTCAAGTATACTCCAACCATCATATCATTATTTTCGTGCATGTAAAAACATGTTTGTGATGATCCTGATCTTTCCCTTCCTTGTCTTTGTTTCTTCCCAAAGGAGGCAAGGGATTCTTCATGTGGTGTTTCTCACAGCTGCCTTGACACTGGTTTCTCTTTAATCAAGAACTTTCCATTATGGTTGACCTAGACCTGAGCAGCAGACAGAGGTTGTGGGACAGTGGAGTAAATGTGTGTGTGTGTGTGTGTGTGTGTGCGTGTGTGTGTGTGCGCACGTGTGCTCACTCTTGCCAGAAGTAACCCTTACTGTCTCTCTCCCAATGTATTGTCTGCATTCCTACATTAATGGAATCAGTACCTAGTGTTCCCCTTCTAGGATATACATTATACTTCTCTTTCTGGGACTCTGTTTCTACCTATAAAGAGACAATAATATTTATTTGGATATGCTTTCCTTTCCCTGACTCTATCCTTTAATAGTATAAGGCCAAAAATATAAGGCCTTTTCCTCCTTCTATGAAGTCCTCAGAACCAAAAACAGAAGGCTCCAAGATTTACTAGGTATTTTCAACACAAGCAATGAAATCTATTCTCCCATACATTTAGAAAGTTGTTCCTAAGTATGCTGCTTTTGATACTGTCATGACTAGAATTATTGCCTTAACTTCACTTTTGCTTCTTCCACTATCATATTTCATTTGCAATCTCTACTAATTCAGATAATATATACATTATTTCTATTTGGCCAATGAAAAAACTGAAAACCATAGAGAGTTTTTATATGCTCATCAACTTAGCAAGAGAATATGTAACATAATTTTCCTATATTATGTTAGTAAATATATTAGGGATATAAAATAAATATATTTGTTGTAATTTCTGATCATTTTGTGCCTCCTGCCTAATAAAGGTTGAATACTATGCTCAATAATAGACCTAGTAAGAACTTGAACCACTAATGTAGGAACTGCATTATCTTCACCTCCAGAATGTTCATTTCTTGTATACAGAAATGCAATTGATTTTTGTACACTGACCTTGTATCCTGCTATGGTATTAAGTTCCATTACTAGTTTTAATAATTGATGGTCAATTCTTCACAATTTCTTAAATATCATGTCATATGTAAATATAAATGATCATTATTATGCTTTTCCAATCTGGATGCATTTGACTTATGTATGTAGCCAAATGACCTGGCTAGCATCTCCACAACAATGCTGAATGCTGTGTTAAGACCAAATGTGTTTATATTGATTCTGTCTTTTTTGCTTGCTGAATCAAATACCTGATAGCCCAAGTTAAAGGAGGAAATTTTTTTTTTGGCTCACAGTTCATAGTTGGCTGGCTCCAAGGCAAGGTAGCATGACAGAGGGGAATCACAGGGAAGAAACAGTTCAGGGTAGAAGGCAACAAAGCAGCACAGTGGCGAATAAGCAACAAGTGAAAACAGTGACAGCAGCTCTCTTTCTGTCCCTTATATTTTATCCAGGCTACATGCTCTTAGGGCAGCTAGCACTCAGATCCTTATCCTATCATCACAGCATGAATCAATCCTAGCATCGCATCCTTAATCCCAGCATCACATACTCTAGATTCAGCCACCTCTGAAAAGCTCCACCTATGACTTCATGAAGCTTTGGGGGGACATCAAAACACAAGCATAACAGACTCTAATCTTAGAAAGTAAACATATTTTGTAATTAAATATATTAACTGACAGGTTTGGGTCAGGTTGAACAGTTTGTGTGCTACTAGAAATTTGTCCATTTTACTTAAAATTATGCAATGCATTGAAACATCATTTTTCATGTTATTATTCTTTATATATTCCTGCTTCTGTAAGGTTGGTAGCAATACTTCTTCTTTAATCTTTAGTTTTCGTTATTTGAGTCTGTTTTTTTCCTGGTCTAACTGAAAATTTTCTTAACTTTCCTTCTATTATAACTGTTTTGTTCAGTTCTATTATCTCCAATTTTACTCCTTGATTTCTGCTGCAATTGTTATTTCCATCCTTCTGATTATTTTATATTCTTTTTGCTATTCTTTCCTGTGTTTTAACATAGAACCTAATGATGCTGAATTAGGATCATGCTTTTTTATTAATACAGAAACTTACAAATATAAATTTCCTTCTAAGCACTAAACCTTTCAAGAGTTTGGCATATTTTTTTCAATCATTTCACTGTTTTAAATGTCCCTATTGATTTCTTCTGAGGCCATTTTGAAGTATTGGAAATTACTGTTTAACTCCATCTATTTGAATTTCCAAAGTCCCTTTGTATTTTTAAGTCTCAGATTTATCCCTTTGTGACAGGAGAACATGCAGTGGATAATTTTTATCCTTTTACATTTACTCTAGTTAAGGCTCGCTACAAAGCCTTGTTTGAGAATGTTTATTCTGCTGTTGTTGGGCAAAGGCTGTGTAAACTCTAGCAGGACTGCAAAGTTGTTTCTGTATCCCACTCGATGCTTTTCTAACACCTAGTTGTCCTACCCATTACTGAAAGTAGGTTTTTGAAGTCTGTAACCAGAACTCTTTTTCAGTCTTTGTCTTCTTGAGACGGGTTCTTAGTGACACTTAATTCCATAATCTTCCTATCTCAGCCTCTGAAGCGTTGTCATTATAAGAATGGACCACAACATCTCACTTAGCTATCATGCTTGAAAGTTTTATTTCTACTTTTATCATTTCAGTCCTTGCTTCACGTTTTAGTTACATTTTGTTGGTGGGTAATGACACTGGTGCTTTCTTCCTCATCGTTCACAATTTTACATTATAAGATGCTCCTTATTATCATTAATAACTGTTTCTTACAAATCTGTCTTGTCCACCAATTTCTCTTTGCAAGGCATTTCTTTTTTTTTTTTTTTTTTTTTTTTTTTTTGTACCAGGGATTGAACTCGGGTCCTTGAGCTTGCAAGGCAGGCCACCGAACCACTGAGCTAAATTCCCGGCCCTATGGCATTTCTATTTTTGTCCTTCTACATTTAAAACATTTGTACTTTTAAATCTAAAAGGTGACACTGTTAGATAAAGATAGAATCTTGCTTGATAATCACACAATCTTTAGCTGTTACTAGAAATATTTAAGAACTTCACTTTTAATGTTATTATTGATGCAACTGGATTCCTGTTTTTCATAGTATTTTGTTTTCTACTTTTTACACAACTCTCAAAATTCCACTACATTTTCCTTTGTTTTCTTTTGCAATAAATAAATATTTGCTAATGCAACACTTATATTTCCTTAGTGAGTTAGCCACACTAATTTGTCTACACTGTCTAGTAAATATACTTGGGATTAACATGTATATTATACTTTCTTCAAAACAACTTCAGACTCATACTTAGTTCCAGTTAGATAAGAACATCACCTCCAAATCATCCTCCTACATATAGATTTAGGTTACTATATCACTCTAAATTATGCTTGATAGTATTTTGGGTGTATTGTATACACTGTATCTATAAATACTATAAAATAAATACTTGTTATAATTATTACATTATATAATTTCATGACAGTTGAAAAGGCAAGGGAAGAAAACATATCTTGAAATTCCAATATCTTAAGTTTATGTTATTTACAGTTTTCTTCATTTAGTTTATAGGTTTGAGTTGTCATCTGGTGACATTTTCTCAAAGCATTCAGATTTTCTATCTACTCACATTCTTTGTATTTTTTTGCAAAAAAAATGTATTCAGGCCACATGAATAATGTAATAATATTGTTTTGTATATTGTGTAGGAAGAGAAAGTAGAAAAATATGCATTTCTCCTGCCTTTTAGTTTCACATTTACATTGTCTGGTATTCTGAGTTGTCTTGCCTGGTACCCTGGAAATCTTTCTCAATAACTATAAGTGGCTGTATGCATTTGTTTGTTGTCTTAGTTTGCATTATTCACCAGTTTGTCTGGGGAGTATGTGAGGACCAAGTTTCCAGGTCACGGTGGGCTCCATGCCCCTTACCCAGAATAGAGTAAATGCAAAAGTTCCTTTCTGAAAAATTCCATTCTATGTGGCAGTTTCTCTGTGCTTTGACAATTGCAGTTCCTCTTTTAGAGCATCTCCACCCTGCTTCTGTTCCTCTTTTTAAGACAAGCTTCTTTTTATGCAATTCAATGAATATAGGAATTAGTTATAGCTGATATAGGAATTAATTTAGTTATAGTTGATATAGAAATTAGTCATAGTCAATAGAAAAGCTTCTTTTTGTGTGATCTAATCAATATAGGAATTAATTATAGTGGATATAGATAGTTATATATCTTAGTTAGCAAAAGTCAGAAAAGAGGAATTAATTGTCTAATGAAAAGAGAAATTAATTCTCTAAAGACCTTAGGTAACTTTCCAATACGTACCCTCCCAGCACCCTATAATAAATTTGCAAATGTAAGCATTAGGTCATGTTCCAATGTGCCCTCCCGATGCCCCTTGATGATAAGGGAAAACTAAAAATAGTAACAGAAAAATCCTATATAAACTTGGTTAAAAGTTGGATCTGGGCTCTCAGTCTGAAGCCGCTGTGACGGTGACACCTGAGAGTCCAGGCTTGAGCTTGCAATAAATTCCTCTTGCAATTGCATCGGACATGACTCCTTGGTGGTCTTTGGGGAGTTCGTGACTTGGGCACAACAAGTAGACCACAGATCTCTTCACATTGTCACTGTAAGGCCCTCTAAGAATCATATAATGTTAAAAACTATACACTGAGTGACTGACAGAATTTGTGTATACAAATTAGCAGCTAATGCCTATGTAGTAAACGCAGATATTTGTCCTCAACAGAGCCTCACCCAGAGTTGTAAAGCTGCACAGGGCAATCCTAATCTCTACCTCATCACTGTCTCTTCCTACCCTGATGGCAATCTCTCCACTGTCTGCCCTCTGGTGATGGTTGGTACTCCATCTAACCAGCACTCCAAGGGACACATAAAGAAGGGAAGGAAGGGCTGATGCGGAGGTGTAGCAGGTGAAAGTCCAAGAGCTTAAGAGTGAAGAAGAGCTAGTGGCCAGACAGTGAATAGCCTCTGGGAGGGTTTCTGATGCAGACTATCATTCTTGAGCCCCCGTGCTTTACGCAAACCACATGTCAGAGATCAAGGAAGCAGGAAGACAGGGTTCAGTTTTTAAGGGAAGAGGTACTGGGAAAGTTGCCGCAATAATAAGGGAAGGGAGAGAGCTGGAATGGAGAGAACCAAAAGCCCTGCTGACAGTGTGGCAAGCACATTAGCTGGACGCCTGATCTGGCCCTAGTTTACCACTGTGCTCTCAGGAACCTGAGCTTCCGGTCATCCATTCACACTTCATTGTCGTCTTTCACTACAGAAACTCCAACCCCACCTGTTCTCTTTGAAAAATGTTTATTCCAGGGCTGGCACCGTGGAGGAGTGGGAAATTGCAGTACAGGATACACAGGAGAATATAAGAAGAAACACACACGAATGGAAGAAAACATAAGGCTCATCAAGTCCAGTATTTTTTTCCTAGTAGGGAAGTGTTATGATATGTAAATTACCAACTTGCAGAAGACATTTCATAGGTAAGATGAGTAAAAGTAATCTGTCTTTAAAATCACTTTGGAATTCAATGTGTGGGAAGAAATACATTTTATACTACATCCCAGATCCCAGGGAACATCTTTATAGTCTCGAGAGCTGGAAACAAATTTTAAACAAAACTTGGCTCTATGGAGTGTGACAAATTTCTGATGCTCTATTTTACATTATACTATATTTCAATTATAAATAAATGCCTTAAGCTCCTCAGAGTTACTTCTGCCTGCAACTTTAAAAATAATGAAGTGGATCCATGTTGAGGACATATTCATAAGTGAAGTTAATAGGACACAAGTGTGTAAATACCATATAGTTTCTCTGGTGTGATAAACTAGAAGTGTAAATAAAGGTCAAAATGTATAACTGATACTTTGTAATAGGAAGAAAAGGTTTAAAGGTATTGGGAAAATGGGAGGGGTACAGGAAAGGTTAAAAGGGAAGAGAAAAAATAAGAGAAAAGGAAAAAATGGAAACAAAGTCTTTGTAAATAGGGAAGGGGAAAAGGGTGAAGGGAGGCTAGACGAATGAGGAAAAAATAAAAACCACGATATGTCATGTAAAGGTACAAGATCCCACTGATGAATGTAACTGTACTGTATACCTAAAATATACCAATAAAAAATATCTTTAAAAAAATACTGAATCATCAGTGACTGTGTCTTCTGCCTCCACCTTCCTCAGAACTTGATGGTAAATGCACTAAGCCAGGCCAACCCATCCTCCAGGAATATGTGGGAATAGTCAGTGTGGCATTCTCCTCTGAGACACTCCCAGTTGAGCACTTCATCTTTTGTTTTCCAAAATCACTGAATCCTGAGGTAATTCAAGCTTCCCAGCCTGGAGTGACTCATATTCTACAACAAATCATTTAATCCATATGAGAATTTCATTGAGGCCAAGCTTATTTCAGAGGTGACAGGAGTTCGTTCTTTGCTATGCCTTTATTTTTTAAATTAAAATTTATTAGTATTACCACTGAGGGTATTTACTCTAAACATTTATTAGATCTCTTATTTACTTACTTATTTAGCACTGAAGATTGAATCCAGGACCTTGTACATCCCCAGACCTTATTTTAAAAATTTTTAATTTTACACAATATCTCACTAAGTTGCCCAAGCTGGTCTGACACTTGCTATCCTCCTGCATTAACCTCCAAAGTAGCTAGGGTTATTTGCCACCATACCTGACTTTATGTCTTACACAATATTTGTTCAACAAAATGTAACCTTTATAACTAAGGCAAAATCTATAGGGCAAGAACTTGGCTAAATATCTGTTACTAAATTTGAAAGATCTTTTGATTACCAATCATTAATTTTAGCAGTATACTAAATTCAAAATAAGTACTAAAATTTTTGAAATAATGAAAAAAGAATATATACATGTATCTCCTGATATGGTAGGCAACGCATACATGCAATTTTTTTTTTGTACTACTGTCAAATTTTCAATGAATGTTGTTTGGTCAAATGGGTAACTGTTAAGGAAAAAAGAAAGAAAGAAAAAAACTAAGCTAAGCACTGTGGGAGGCTGAGCCTGGAGGATCACGTCCTTGAGCCCAGTCTGAATAACTCAGTGATTTAGTGAGACCATGTGCCAAAAGAAAGAATAAGAAAAAGTCTATAAAGGCACTAAGTTCAATCTCAGCACCACAAATTATATTGGTAATAATAATAATACAATTTTTGTTCCTATGCTATAAGATACAAAATATCCACCGACTTAAAAGCAAAAGAATAAATTTGAGGAGAAAAATGTCATGACTTTGGTATTAGAAAGGTTTTCTTATAAATTGAGTTTTTAAGTATGAACTCAAAACATAAAACATTTACAAGGTAGGCTTACAATGTCTTCCTGCAGTCAGGTATGGCAGAGTACATAAAGGCTGTCTGCACTTCAGAGAACCAGAGGTCCCAGTCCAAAGTCAAAGGCCTGAGGCTCACTGCAGTCTCCTGTCAGTCTATATTGTGAGGCCAAAGGGTCTGGCTTGGAAGACTGAAGAGATGGCACTAGAAACCTGGAGAAAGATGTCCAAAGGCAATGGTGAAGACTGAAGTGTCTCTGAAGAAGCAGAATTGAGACTTACTTCTTCTTTCCCTCTTTATTCCTTCAAAGCTACAAGCCTATTGGTTGGGAACCAGCATGGGTCTTCCTTCTTCGGTAAGTCACTCGTCCAGACACACCCAGAACCGTGTTAAATCAATCTGCTAGGCATTTCTATTCATGTTAGACCATAACTATCACAAACTCTAATGAAAAAGTATAAGGAATCTAAATAAAATTTCATTACAATTGCAAATTTGTTTATCAAATAATATTATTAACAGCTTGCAAAGGTACAAAGGTAGGAGATGAAATAGGAAAAGATGTTTGCAGTGCACATTTCTGTAAGACTTAAAGTCTCCACTTGCACTCCACGGAGCGTGAACAGCCGAAAGGGCCTCCACGATGCTGAGTCCTATAGCCCAACGATGGCTCCGGAGGCAAGACCCAGGGCCTTACTTCCGAAAGCCGTGAACAGCCAAAAAGGCCTCCACGATGCTGGGCCCTAACACCCAGCGAGCTCGACTGAGAAACGAGAAACCCAGGAGGGAACACACCAGGCTAGATGGTAAATAGACCTTTATTAGTCTAGCCAGACGGCACTCCCGGAGCCAGGTAGCTCAGAGAGGCAACTGCTCAGGGGCTGAGGTCCTTTTTATATGGCTTTTCTAAACAAAAAGTCAGGGCATTCACAGAACTACCAGAGGACAAGATTCCAAACACATTGCTTATCTCAAGCAGGAAATGTTCTATGGTAACCTGTTGTCATACCATTTGCCCCTGGGCAGGCTGTTAGCCAAATTAGCAATTAAGCATATGAAGAAGCACAGTCTCTGGCCTATTAGCATGGAGTCACTTTAGCTTATTCAAGTCTTACAATTTCTAGTAAAGGGCTTGTGATACAGAATATATTAGGCATTATTTATTTCTAAGGAAAAACCAGACAGCACAACACAATAAAAGAATAGCCAAGATATTTCAATAAGCACTTCAAAAATGAGACATACAAATGACAAATATATGAATATGTATATAAATTAGTATTAATAAGAGAAACTAAAATTAAAACTAGCACTTCAAAACTGAAACATACAAATGACAAATACATGAATGTGTACAAATTAGTATTAATAAGAAAAGTTAAAATTAAAACCAGCAGATTCTATTGCATTCTCACCAGAAAGGTAAAAACAACAAATTTTTTTAAAATTAAAACAACTAACAAGCACAAGGTCCTGAGTTTGATCCCCAGTATACCCCAAAAAAAGATATAAAGTGATTGGAGGGGTATGATTGGTGCTGGTGTAAACTGGCAGATACGGTTTGGAAAATGGTTTGGTAGAATCTATCCATGCATATCCTGTGAACCTTTAATTCTACCACTATGCAGAATAGAAATACACTAAAAATTATATAAGAATTCTCTAAGAATAACAGCTGAATTAGAAAAGTAGTAGCTGGGGCTGGGAATTTAGCTCAGTGGTTCTGCTGCCTGCCTTGCAATCACAAGGACCCAAGTTCAATCCCTGACACACACAAAAAAAGTAGTTATCACTAAGGAGGACAGAGGGGACACTGACAATAAGAAGGCATGAAGATGTTCTTTTGGATTTGATAATATTGCATTTCTTAACCTAGGGAGCTACTGTGGGTATGTTCCCTTTGTCATATTTCATAGACCTATATAATTGTTATTATATTTATTACCCTGTTTTTCTTTTGATCAATAAAATCAAATTTACTAAAGTGTCATGCAAAGGCACTAGAAAACACTTCGGTTAGTGGATATGTTAACTGTTTCCTGTGTTGTGCAGTTAAGTAATGTAGATATAGGTGAAAAGATAAAATATGTTACTTTAACTATATGCAGATTGATATTTGTTAATTACACCTCAAACCTGTAAAATGAATAAAATCATGTAAAGCTGAGGTTAAAAAAAGAAACATTGTCTTAAGTAGGAATTTTTAAAACTAAGTATTCATTGGTTAACCAAGTCTTGAAAGGTTAGAAAAGGCAAATTTTATAAAAATGAGTACACAAAAGAAAATCCTAAGATCAAAATTTAAAAAAAAAATAAAAAACAGTGACCATGAACATACCACAGAGAACATCAGCAATGTCAAATGTTGGTTCTTTGCAAGTGCAAGGACCCGAGTTCAATCCCCAGTACCAAAAAAAAAAGGCTGGTTCTTCTACAACAGTAATGAAATGAAACATCAATAAGGAAAATCACATGGCAATTATATGCTATATAAGGGCATTATATAAGTATGGTCATGGCTCACTTCACAAGGAGATGCCCCTAAGAAATGCATAGTCTGGTGATTCTATAAAGGAGCCATCATCACAGCAGGTGCTTATACCCTGCTAGCAGGTGGATGCTTATACCCTAGCACAGCCCACTACATACCAAGGTGACATAAGGTGACACGCTGTAACCACTCTTGCATTGGAAGTCCACAGGGAGCAGAGTTTCACAGTGCAGAGCACAGCTGTGTCACAACGTTATCATAATAGGTGTAGACCTGGCAATGACACAAGTAAAGAATCCTGCAGAACTAAAGATAATACCCTTAAAAATACAGCTGCCTGTTACACACTGTGAATGTCATGTACTGCCCTGCAAATAAGTAGGAAAACGATTAACTTTCCCAAATGAAAGCTGTTGAGATGATGGGGTATCTCTGTGGCAAAAAAAGAAAAATGCAATTGTAGCTTTTGCTCTTCATATATAATAATTTTCTGAGGTAGAAGACAGACCAATATAAGAACAACCTATAAAACATTCAACAGGACAAGGAGTATTTTTCAAAGTAACACAAAACAATATTTAAAAAGTAAAAATTCAGAAATTGTAACTACATGAAAACAAAGACCATTAAATGAAGTTATTAAGGAGTATAAATAGAAGTGAGGTAGTAGGAGATACCATTTCATGTATGATCAAATACTTTTAATAAAACAAAAAAAGACACACACCCCATCACAAAACAAAGGAGGCAAGAGACTTGAAAAGTTGTTTTGTGTATGAAATATCTAAGTTTTCAACAATCATAAAAATCTTAACATCTTTAGAAATTAAGAGAAATGTATTATAAAGTCTAGACAAAATCAAATAGCACTGATGAAGATATGGAACAAATGAACTCTTGTGAGTGGAAGATACAGTGTAAGTTGTTATTCTCCTTTTGGGAAAAACCTTGGCTACTGAAGATACCAATATTTAACCTATACCAGCATAGATACAGAAATTACTACACATGTCCCATGATAACATATAAAGATACAGTTGCATTAATTTCAACTGTTAAAATTTAAGGAGTAGGGGAAAAGGAGATCCATTCAGGAAGAAATAAATAATAAGGTGTGTGTTACCTTCTAGAGGCCAGCAACATTACAACTGTTATGTCTAGTTTAACAAACAATAAAAAAACCTAAATTTTACATGAATGTCACAGCCATGTGGTTACATAAAGACTCAAATACACTACAACATTTGTAGATAATGAAACTCATTATTACAAAGGTGATTATTTTTTCAAATTACTCTATATTGTCCCATCAAAATTTGAACATGCTTTTATTTTTATGGAAAAAGGAAAGAAAATTTTAAAAATTCATCTGGGAGATAGTATATATATTGTATGTATA
>NW_022900949.1:40332534-40370673 GCF_012274545.1 Fukomys damarensis
ATATATATATATTTCTGTGTCTTATATAAATACATACATAGATAAAATTAGCCAAGAAACTTCTGAATTATGAAAGCAAGAGGAGTAATGAACATTACCTGTATACCAGTGCAGATCATAAAACTGTGTAGTATTGCAACAACAAATTATCACAAAGAATCCATATGGATGTAAGACTTGTTTGTCTTGTTCTTGTTGCTGTTTTGTTTTGTTTTGTTTTTGGTACTAGGTCCTTGCACTTGTGAGGCAGGCAGCAGAACCACTGAACTAAATCCCTGGCCCAAGACTTGTTTGTTTTGATAAGAGTAGCAGAGAGGCTTACACAAAGCCAACCCTATCAGAAATGATATCAAATGTAAACTGTCCAAACAGCAGGTGGCAGGGCTGAGCACAGAGCTCAGTCTCAGAGTGGACACCAACATGTGTGAGGTGTTAGGTTTGCTCTCCCACAGCAAAAACTGCAGAAGTTAACAGAAGATGGTGTCTGAAATATGGAAGGGAGAAGGGGTACAGGTAGAGTCTCTCCCTCTGTCCAAGGACACAGTGAAGAAACATCTACTTGTGTTTCAGGTTCCTCTGAAAGACAGGCATAAGTGAAGCGAGAGACTTCAATGTACTGGGTGCTGTGGTTTGTGTCTCAATGTCACCCAAAGCTTATAGGGGTGGATCATGGGGATGTGATACTCAGCAGTGGACCAGTCCATTGATGACTTTATAGCTAAATGTGATGTTGGGAGTTGGGGCAAGTTGGAGAAGGCAGTCACTAGAGTGTGGCTGGAAAGGTCTCTCCCTCTCCCTCTGCCCCCTCCTCCCTTGATCTCTCGATCTCTCTCTCTCTCTCTCTCTCTCTCTCTCTCTCTCTCTGCTTCCTGCTGTGGTGCCATAAGCTGTTTCTCCTCTGCCATGTTGCCCTGGCTTGGAGCCAGCTGGCTATGGTCTGAAGCCTCTACAAACTGTGAGCCAATAAACTTCTCCTTATTTAAATTGTGCCAAGTATTCTGTCTCAGCAACACAAAAGTAAATGAGACACTGAGCAACTGAGAAAATTAGCACACCAAAGCAGTAGGAAAGCCAAGGCACACTTGGAGATGAATCCTAACAAAGTGTTATATAGTAATTGAGAAAGAATCTCCAACACCAAGCATCAACCTGACCATATACAATAGCACCCTAACTCTAAAGTGCCCGACAGTCTGGATTGTAATCAACAGGCCCTGGAAAAGAAGGGGATTAGTTTCTTTAAAATACACACAAAAACACCAGAAGTTTCTTCAGAACATAAAAAAAGTGGTGGTTTTCTATGGTCATGCAAGTACTTTCACATGCTTCATTCCTAGGGATCAAGGAAAAGACATGCAGCTGTGGATACTGGTGTCAAGCAGCTGACCCAAAGATCATGAAAAAATGGAGGAGGCCCATCAATATGTCACATATCTAGGCCCTTGCCTATGCTCTGCCCAACTCACATCTCCCTTCTGAAAGTTGGTCCAAATCTTCTAATAGTGCCCAGATTTTTATAGCTTCTGGATGGAGAACTATTTAAATGTTATTTACTCCAGGCAGTACTATCGATAATTATTTTGTCCATTCAAAGTAGGGACTTTAGCTGTCACACTTCTGCTTCTGCTCTTAAGTACTGAGAGGATTCAGGTCATAAGGATATACTTTAGAGGAGAATTACTATTAATGAAGCCTTCTTCATACTGCATAAGAAGTAAACTTTCCCAGGCCAGGGATTTAGCTCAGCGGTTCAATGGCCTGCCTTGCAAGCGCAAGGACCCAAGTTCAATCCCCAGTACCAAAAAAACAAAAAAAAGAAAAAGTAGTAAACTTTCCCAAAAAAAACAAGATTGGCATGCAGTGGCCTAATATTTTTGGTAGAAACTTTGTTCCTGGAAACTAGTCTTACAAGTGCTAGGCAGGCTATTTAATGCAGGATTGGTATCAGCAATTCCATAGCCAGAAAACATATCAAGCAACCCCACGTTATGGCTTGTGGCTAGATGCCCGCAAAGTTTCATGCATCATAGTTTCATACTTTGCAGAGGTGAATGGATCTAAAGTGTGTAATACTAGGATTAAGTATGTAATGTGGGAAACAAGGGTGTGTGATTACTACATTAGTCCACTGATTGGTCTGGCATAGTTCTGGGTGTGGATAATAGGAAGGCCCACTCTGGGTATGAGCACTTCTCACCCTAAGGGAGTATAGCCTAGATAGAATATAAGGGACAGAAAGAGGGTTGCTACTTACCCCTTGCTGCTTTTGCTGCCTCTTGTCTTCCATGCCATGAACCACTTTTCTCCTCTGCGTTGCCCCTCTGTCATGCCATCCTGCCTTGGAGCTAGCCAATTATGGACTGAAACCTCTGTAAACCATGAGTCCAAATAAACTTTTCCTCCTTTAACTTTGGTTGTTCAGATATTTTGTCTCAGCAATGAAAAAAGAACTAAAACACTACATATACAGCTAACACACAGTAAGATTTAATTAGCAAACGCTAGTATAGATATGTTCATTTGACACGAGTAAACTGAGCCAGTTAGTAATAAAACTGTACAGTGGCAGAGCTAGAAGTAGACTCACTGCACATCTCGCAGCCTGCATCTGTCTGCAGACTCTACTCAGCATCATTATTTTGGATGCAACTGCACCATCTGCAGAGCTTCTGGATGGAACCAGCATCTGTACACCCAGAAGCACACACCCAGGACCATCTACTGACAGATTAATTCACAGCACATCTACAATCACAAATTCTCCACTGCCTAGCCTGAAGATCAGATGCTAATGCTATCCTCCCTAATAGCACAGATCCAGAGATCACAGGAAAAAAGTCCCTCGGAGATCCACTAATCTTTTTGCTCCCATCAGGGAGTGGGTTAACAATCAAACATGCTATCGTCCCAGAAAAAGCCCAGGGCTCCTCTTTCACATTTTCAACCACCCAGGAAACACAGAATGCAACTTGACTCCAGAGAGCACCTGGGGAGACCCACAGTGTCCAGAATTTCTGGGCAGAAGATGGTGGAATAAGGTTAGATGCAAATGTGCACAAGGAACCTGGAAGTTCCCTTACTATGGTCCTGGGCCAGTGATGTCACTGGTGTAACTACACTTCCCACAAGATTGCACTCCTCCATGAGGAACCAAGAGAGGAGCCCCGAGACTGGAAAGTTCTGTTGCTAGGACAGCAGGTCCTGATGGAGCAAGAATAGTCTATATTAAGATAACAGCAATATGTAACTTTTGTTCTTTACTATACTCTGGCTTAACAACTTGGGCCATTATGATAACAATGGGGAAAACTGAATGGGGGGCCAATTAGGGACATTAATGAATAACTCTCTTTTAGTTCTTATACAAATACTATATTACTGGTATGGGGCACACCTCCATTTTTTAGAGATGCATTAAAAAGTATAAAATAGTATCTACATTTTATTTTAAATTTGTTTAAAAAATAATATACTTTCCAACCAATCACCCATGAAACTAATTTGTGAGTATTCACTGGATTATATTACTTAGGAAAACTGCTCTTGTACAAATAAAGAATAAAGCAGCAAAGTAATACAATAGGGGTGTGTACCCCATAATTCTTGTTCATATCTGTCTCATTTCTTGGCACAGAAACTCAAGTTCAGTGCACCCATCAATCAGCCAGATCTTTAATCATTGTGCGTGTGTGTGTGTGTGTGTGTGCGCGTGCACATAAAAGAGAAAGATAAAGAGACAGACAGACAGACAGAGACAGCCAGAGAAAAGATCCTAAACTTTCCCACTCCTTCACTTATTTCTGTCACAAACCAGGCAGCGAGTTCTGAGCATGGGGTTTTCCAGAGGTTCACTGACAATGAAATTTCTCTCAAGTGGGAAAATTGATGTCTGACTTGTGTGATCAGGGTAGATGTGGGTTTGAGTAGTAAAAAGGAAATCAGATGAAAGTGCACAGAGGATTATGGGCAGGTGTGCTGTGGTCAGAGCCTGAAGATGGTCCTTCAACTAATCCCTACTCCCTTTCTCCTCCATAGATTAGAGAGTCAAACAGACTAAGATTGTAGATCCTGGATGACACAGCCCCAGGAGACAGAAACATTATGTACCCTTGTTCCTTTTCTGCGCATGCCACGATCACAACCTAATCATGTCCAGCCTAGGCCAAGTGGATCATGTGGCACTAGTTACCCTGCATTCCTATACTATAAATAAAGAGTGCACTGAATGCCAGAAGGCCATCAGCTCATTAGGGTATGGTCTAATCTGGTCCCAGCTACGAAGCTTAATCTTGGTGTATATCTTTCTTTCTTGTTATTTTCCAATTTTCTCCATCTCCCACCACTCTCCTGGGCTTCCGACCCTATCCTGTGCCGGTCAAGGCACAGGTAGGTGGCAGTGTGTTGCTTAAATCATTCATGAGACCTACCCCTGCTTTTCTCTTTTACTACTAAAGGCACTGCATTTTTCAGAGTTTTGTATATCCTTTGTTCCAACTGACCCTTCATGACTCTTCTACAGAGCCAGGAAACTCAGCCTTGATCCTCTCAAGCCCTCTTCCCTGCACTTTGGAATCCCTAGTCTCTCAGAATTACTCACTGTCTGGGGATGCTTTAAGTACAGGCAGTATTGGGTGAAGGGAATCAGTATTTGCTAAGCAACAATATAGGATGTAAAATGACACTCCTTCATTTTTGTGGGCCTAATTCTTCTATCCATAAACTGGATACACATACAGATGTGTAGACATCATCCTGAGCCAATCTGTAATAATACAAAGAATAAGAATGCAATCCTTTTCCTCACTCTGTGGAAGTCCTCAGAAGAATCAAGGAGAGGATACTAAGTGACCATACAGATAATCCCAAAAGAAGTCATATATCCTAGTTCTCAAAGTTCAAGTGTTCACATTTTTTAAAAAGTAATGTGTAATTATTTTGCTTGTGATACTGTCATATCTGGTAGTGTTTCCTTTAATTTATTTTGGGATTGTTTACCTGATTAACAGATGTGTTTCATTCTGGTGCTGGCTTTGTAGTTGTGCGCATATATCAAAACAAAATATATCTATTTTAAATATACTCAGATTATCATAACAATTATACCTCAGTAACTGTAAAATTGAAGGGTCCATGTAAAGCTGGGCTTTAAAAGATACATACAGTCTTAAATATGTAAAATAAAGAGACTAAAACTCTATTAGCTAATCATCAGTCTTGGTAATTTAGAAAATACAATTTTATAATAAAGAGAATTCTTAGTAAAAGATAAATTTAACTGTATCGAAAATGAATATACTAGATAGTCACAGCAGTGCCAAATATTGACTAATAAAATTTAAAGAGTTCTACTAAATTTGATACTGAATTTGATTAAATGATATATTAATTATATGTAACATAAATGTGTATATACTGTATACAGTCATGACTTGTTTAAGGATCGGTATACATTCTGTAAAAGATACTGCTATGTACATTTTACAGTGTACTTACACAAACTAAGAAAACACAACCTACTACACAAGCAGGCTATATTTACAGCTAGTGTTGTACAAGAAATCCATGACTCACCAAAGTGTCTTTAAAGTACTTAACTGTATGTTATAAATTAGTATGGACCTGGCAAAGAGATGGATAAATACAACTATTGAACTAAAAAGACAATGTTTTAAAAGATCTTTTCCTTTCAAACACACATAAATGCCAGTGACTGCACTGCAGAGGAGTAAACAGCAGATTCCCTTTTGAATAAAAGCTTCTGGGAAACAGGGTATCTATGTGGCAAATAATGGTATTGTAACTTTTCCTCATACCACATAATAAATCATTTTCAGAAGTGAGAAAGACCTAAATATAAAAGCAAACTATAAGACATTCAAAAGTTGCTTTAGGAGCCAGGCATGGTGGTGCACACCTGTAATCCCAGCACTCGAGAGGCTGAGGCAGGAGGATCACTGTGAGTTCGAGACCAGCCTGGGTTACACAGTGAGTTCCAGGTCAGTCTCAACTACATGGTGAGACACTGTCTCAAAAAAACCAAAAAGCAAACAAAAAAGTTTCTTTAGGAAATGACATTATTTCTTTTCATAGCCATATAAATCAGTATTAAAAGCCAAATATTCGTAAATTGGACTACATTAAAATTAAAATTCTATTCATCAAATGAAACATTAAAGAGTGTAAAGAGAAATGACCAAGTGGAAGAAATAGCCTCACATATGACAAAGCATATTAAGTAAGAAAGGAAAGGATAAATAGAAGCCCTTGAAGAATAGCAGGAAAAGACTTCAATAACCACATTATATAGGCAATGGCAAGTGATCAATAATCACCAACAAGCTCAAGAAGCAGCTCAGAGAAACAAAACTACATCATAAGACAAACATACACAGTTTCGGGCCAGGAATGTAGCTCAGTGGCACCATACCTGCCTGGCAAGCACAAGATCCTGAGTTCAATGCCTGGTACAAAGAAAAAAAAAATCATACACAGTATTGATAAAGACATGGAACAACTGAATTTTCATGAAATAAAGATGGAATGTTTCTATCCATTTGGGGAAAGTTTAGCTGATACAAAATCACTGTACATGAATGCCATGATAGTCTAGGGCAGCGGTAGCGAACCTAAGGCACACATCCCACAGCTGGCTGTTCATTATGACTGAAAGTGCTAAAAGGTTTGTTTGCCATCACTGGGAGGATACAGCAGTATTGGTGCAAACAAGTGAAATTAAGCATATTGAGGACAGAGGTAGTAGATTCAGGAAAAGAACAAAGTGTCAGGCACTTTCTATCAGCCAGCCAGAGTCTAGGTCTAATATATCCAATGTAACAAGTATTACCAAAAAAAATTGCATGAAATGTATATAGATGTCACATGTGTTTGATATTTCACATGTATGTATGTTTCACAAATTGCAGAATTTATAAAAAATAAAAATTTACAGACATACAGAAAAACTTGATTACCCACATCATGTTTTAGATCATAGAACTCATTACAACAGTGATCATTTCATCCCAAATTAATCTACATTATCCCATGAAAATTTCAACATACTTATTTGTAACAGAAGGGGCCAAATCCTAAAAATACTCAAATTCATTTGGAAGCTTAAAACACAGGCATATATGAAATTAGCCAAGAAACTTCTAAATTGTAAGAGTAACAGTGGTAGCTATTTTTACCTGACACTTACCATATTATTATCAAA
The DNA here is from genome assembly GCF_012274545.1 of Fukomys damarensis. Lineage (NCBI taxonomy): Eukaryota > Metazoa > Chordata > Mammalia > Rodentia > Bathyergidae > Fukomys > Fukomys damarensis. The sequence goes on from NW_022900949.1 coordinate 40,339,751, forward strand.
CTACAACAATATAATAATAAAGACCAAATAATAACATTACAAATTAAATCCACAGAAGAATCCACATGGATGTAGGGCAGCATTGGCACTGTTCAACAGAAAGGTCTTTATAAAACCCATCATATCAGTAATTGATTAAACAGCACAAGATGCAGAGCCTGGGGCTTAGGGACATGGCTCCGGGGTCGAGTGTGTGCCCGAAAGGTTAAGGCCCTGAGTTCCACCTCACCACCAAACACAGTAAAGTAGAGAGAATGGGCAATGAGCTGGATTTAAGGAATCTGTCACCAGATCGGGTGGAAATTAGGTATTGAGGTCTGGGCTCAGAATTGGTGGCGCTACTCTAAAACCATCTTAGAACAGAAGAGGAAAGGGAAAGCCTCAAGGATACCGCGGCTGGGCCAAGCACCCCTCAGGAGGGGCCCTACCACCAGGGGAGATGGGCGCGGCAGCGGGCTAGCCTAGGCTGGAGTCGCCCCAGGCTTCAAACTGGACTGACAGGGCCCGGGCCCGCCCACCGGAAGCGCCGCAGTGCAGCCCATGGTAGCCCGGGAACCGCGGAGCCGGGTTCCACAGCACCTTCGGCCAGGGTCCGAATGCTAGCCGCGCACTTACCATTTACAGCTGCCGGATTCCCAGCGTTCTTTGCTAGGGTTCTTTGCTCGCACCTGGCAGGTGACAGGGTGCAGGAGCAGAGGAGGAGCGGCCTCAAACTCCAGAGAGAAAAACAGCAGAGCCAGGTGAGGGAACCCCAAGGGGGAAAGCCCGCCCTTTCCGCTCTGGTCATGCGCCTCATTGGACAGCTCTCTATCTCTGATTGGATAGGGTTTCAGGCGCCACCCGCTCCTGGTGACAGGAGACAGCCATCGCCGGTTGAATAGGGCCAGGCAGGAGGTTCTCGGCTGGAGGTATTTCTCTTTTTTGCCTTGCTGAGTATCAAATCCAGCCCCGAAGCTGCTTTTAAGGCAGGAATTTAGCTACGTCGCAAGACCTGGCACAGTCATGGGGAAACTTGGATTTGACTTTTATTTAAGGTTGTATCAGACCCAGGCTTGTTGTGGATACCCAAAATCCCAGGACTCTGAGGTGCAGAGGCTGGAGGATCTCAAAGTCAACCAATCGCTGCAATTTAGCGACTTAGCAAGACCCTGTCTCACAATTTAAAAAAAAAAAAAAAAAAGAACTCAAAAGTGTTGTTCGTGTAACTCTATGAAGACCGTGGATTTAAACCCTGGTGTCACAAAAACTCGTATCTATTTATTAATATTTATGTGTGCACATTATTTACAAATGGAAAAAATATAATGATAATTATTTTTAAATTTCACTTAACTTGTCTCTGGTCTTGGGAGGAAGTAGCTTGAGATTTGAAATGATAAGCAATCCCCTAAATCAGCAATGTCCAAGACAGACTGTGAGACAAAAGTGTAATTTTTAATTTATTACTATTCACATTTTAAAACATTAACAAGGCAGGAATGGTGATGCATACCTGTAATCCTGGCACTGTGCGATCCTGAAGCAGAAGAATCAAAGCATAGCTTGGCCTGGGCAACCTAGTGACTCAATGAGACTGTTTTAAAAATAAAAAAGACTGGGGGTGTAGCTCAGGGTGAAGTTTGTGTGTTCAATACCCAGTACATACATACATAAATATTAAGAGACAGGTGAAAGTGTTATCAGGTTTTGGGGTGGTGGAGTCTCCTTCTGGAGGTGGTTTGTAGGTTCTTTCCATCTCAAACAGAGAATTGAGTGAAACAAGCAAAAACAGTGGCAAAGTTTCACACTTATTTGAGGTAGGAAAAATTAAAAATGAAGGATAAGGGAAAAACCGACTCTGTAGAGAGAGTCTGGGCCAAGTCAAAATAAAAATAAGGGTAGGGGAAAGGTAATAAGGGGAAAAAAATGGAAATAAAGTGTTTGTAAATGGGAAAGGGAGGAGGGGGTGAAGGGAGGGCAGGGACAAGGGGGAAAAATGAGAACCAAGACCACCTGTCATGTAAAGGTACAAGATCCCAATAATGAATGTAACTGTACTGTATACCTAAAATGTACCAATAAACTCAATGAAAGAAAAAAAAGAAAAAGTACATCCTAGACAATATAGGGTGTGCTGATGTGGGGTGGCATGTTAGTGAGCTCTTCATGCTGTCTTGTCTCTTTTAGTTCATTCCACACGTGGTAGATTCTCAGAAGTCCACATAGGAGTCCTGAGTATTGTTTTGTGCATGTGTCCTGAGAAAGATTATGCCTCCCTTCCTAGACAATCTAAGCTGCTCCTATCTTCCTATCTCAAAAGTGATTGTAATAACCTCACATGTCCAAAATATTACCATTGTAATTAAGGGTCAATATAAAATTATTACTGAAATGTATATTTTTGGTACTAATCTCCAAAATTTACTGTTAACTCTCAGTACATACATGTTCAGAGCCACCATGTTCCAATATAATGTGATTCCTCTGACCTTAGTGAGATAAAGGGCCTGAACCCCTCTCTTTTTTGCCACAGGTGAGGGAACCCACTGCCTTACCAGTATTTCTCCACAGCTCGAGGAGAGGTGGAGACAGTATCCTGAGAGAGACCCAGGAGCTCCAACCAGGATGTGTCCCAGGGGTAGTCCACAGATTCCAAACTGGTGCTGGGCACAGGGCCATCTCTTTTCTGGAGTTCAAACAGTTAAACAAAGGCAAATGAAGTAGAGAGCCTCATGTCTTCAGGTATTCCCATAGCCTTGACCTCCAGATTTAAAATAAACTGCTTTTTTTGTGTTTAACCTTGAACATAATCAGTCAGGCCAGGATGTGGATCCTGATACAAGACCAATTCCTGAAGCTATCCTGCCTTATGCAAACCACATATGAGTGTCCAAAGCAGGAGGGAGGAAGGCTTTTCTTTTCAGGAGCCTAAAAGGGCTCCTGAAGAGGGCTAGGTGAATAGGGATAGCAGAAAGTGCTCTGGAATTAAGAAAATTGAAAGCTGAGATTATCCTTAGAACAAGCACAATTGTTGGACATATGCATTGGGCCTAGTTGCCTATGTTGTCTCAGGTTCTGAGTCTCGTCTGTCGTTGGCTTCATTTGTCAAATTTTATTCATGGTAATTCTACTCCTGACAATTCTATTTGAATAATGTGAATAGGCATATTTGTACTGAGATTTCAGGCCTACACTCAGAGTAGGGAGCAACTATGGAGCAGGTTACACAAAAGAACAGCAAACAAACAGGCACAGGAAGAAATGAAACTTATTAAGACCAGCACGTCCTCTCCTAATAGATGTTTATGATAAGTTAATCATAGTTGAGATGCTACTTACTGAAGACATTTCACAGGTAAGAAGAGTAAGTGAATGAGACAGTTTTATGGATATTTTAAGAATTTAGCTTTTATGGTAAGGAATACATTTTCTATTACATCCCAGTATGTAATCACACACCCTTTAAAAACAAAAGGTAAAGAAAACTTATCTTTATAAAGTGATACTCTAATGTATTATTTTACATAGTGTTCTATTTTGATTATAGCAAGTTCACCAAGCTCCTCAGAATTAACTCTGCCTGCGACTTTTAAAATATTGAGTTAGCTGGGGATTTAGCTCAGTGGTTCCGCCACCTGCGTCACAAGCACAGGACCCAGGTTTGATCCCCGGTACCAAAAAAAAATTTTTTTGCTAAAATATTGAGTCAGAAGAACAATAAATTTAATGGTCAGGCACCACATCGTTCACTTCCACTTCCACCTGCATGGCTACTTGACAGCAAACTCACTCTCAGGCCCTTTTCTCCTCTCAGTGCACTGAGATGGGCAGTGTGGCATTTTTTTCTGAGATATAAAAGTTTACTACTTGGGTGTCTCACACTTTGCTCTCCAAAAAGAAACTAGGGCTACCATTTTAAAGTGTACACATACTGGTCTGGGACTGACCTTTCCAATTTTTCATTTGACTCATTTGAGGATTTTATTCTGAAGCCAACCTTACTTAGAAGCCCTGAAATTAGCCTCTGTGTTATGCTTCCCATTTTCTGTTAATATTGTGCTAATACCTGCTGATGATGTGATATCATCTCATAATTTACTTGACATTTTTACTTAACTTCTTGTATAACATTTGCTCAGGAAAATGTGATCTTCAGAATGAGGCAACATCCAGAAAGCAATAAGCTGACCTCAATACTCTGAGTGCTATCTGTCAATAATTCAATGGTGAGCGGCATGCTTAGGTCTTGGATTGCCATGTCACTTGTTTCCAAATTAAAAATAAGTATTTCTAATTAAGAGTTATAAAGATGGAATGAGATGTATGCATACATCTGCTGACAAGGTAGAAAACATATATGTGTTTTTTTCTTACATCATTTTTTTAATGTTGTTGGGTCAAATGAACATCAATTAGAAGAAAACTAAAGTTGGTCCATTTATCATACAACACAATATACCCATAGATTTTTTTATAATTAATTTTTCTTTTTTAAAAATTAATTGTGGGCCGGGGATTTAGCACAATGGTTCTGCAGCCTGCCTCGCAAGCTCAAGGACCCAAGTTCGATCCTCAGTACAAAAAAAAAAAAAAAAAAATTTAATTGTGTTGGTACACTTTTGAGAAATATAATAATCATATTCATCAGAGGGAATTTATACCTATACATGAAATATCTTAATTCTTCTTTTTCCCCTTCCCCTCCCCCAACCCTTCTTCTCCTTTTTATTTACAAAACTTTGTTTCAATTTTTTCTTTCTATTCTTTTTTTCCCTTTTCCCTTTCTTCCATACTCCTCCCCCACCTTATTACCCTTCACATTTGAACATTTTCTTCCTAATTCTCAATATCTATCATCCATTTTAGTCCTTATTTGCACATTTAGTTATGTGTGTCAGATTTATTTCACTTAGAAGTAGTCTCAAAGTACATTCATTTACCTAAAAATGCCTCCCTTATCCTTCTTTATAGCAGAGTAGTCCTCCACTGTACATAAGAACCATATTTTCTTTGACAGTTCATCTCTTGAGGGTCATCTAAGCCATTTCCAAGACTCGACTATTACAAATTGTGCTACTATAAATATGGGTGTGCGCATACTGCTGGGGTATGATGCTTTTAACTTGAGAAGACTGGAAGAAGAGGAATAGTCAGGTCAAATGGAATCTCTAGTTTCAGTTTTTTGAGGACTCATCATACTAATTTCCATATTGGTTGCACAATTTACACTCCCACCAACATTGGAGAAGGGTACCTTTATCCCCACTGCCTCACCAGCATTTGTTATTAATTTCTTGATGGTAGTCATTCTTTCTGGAGTGAAGTGGAACATCAGCATTGTTTTAGTTTGCATTTCTTGAAAAACCAGTGGCACTGAACATTGTTTTCATGTTTATTTGCTGTTTGTACTTCTCCATCTGAGAAGTTTCTATTCATTTCAGATGCCTATTTTTGGATTGGGTCTTAAACTTTTGGGAATCTGTTGTTTTGGAGTACTTTATATATTCTAGATATTACTTACTTGTCTAGGGACTAGCTGGTGAAAATTTTGCCCAGTCAGTGTGTTGTCTTTTTACTCATGTGGTGGTTGCTTTTACTGCGCAAAGGCTTTTTAATTTGATGAGATCGCAGTTGATTATTTGTAATATTTCCTGTGCAATACGTGTTTTGTTCATAAAGTCTTTGCTTATACCTATGTCTTCTTGAGTTTATGTATCTTATGTTCAAGAAGATTAAGTGTTTCTGTTTTAATATGCAGATCTTTTATCTATGTCAATATCCATTTAGTGAATGGTGAAATATCTTCAGCATGTGAAAACCCAGTTTTCCCAACACCATTTATGAAAAAGCCTTTTTCTTCCAGTGAAGTTGTTTGGGATCTTTATCAAAGATAAGGTGGATAAGTATGTTTGGAGTTGTTTCTACATCTTCTCATCTGTTCAATTGATCCTCTGGTCTGTTCTGTTTTTTGTTTGTTTTGTTTTGTTTTTTGTTTTATTGGGGTTTTTTTACCAGTATCGTGCTGTTTTTTATCACAGTAGCTTTGTAGTATAATTTCAATTCAGAGATTGTGATGCCCCCTGCCTTGACTTTGCTGCCCAGAATTGCCTTTATTATTCTACCTCTCTTCTGGTTCCAAATGAATTTTAGAATAGTTCTTTCTAGTTCTGTGAGATATGCTACTGTTATTTTGAGTGAGATTGCCTTAGATTTTATAACAGTTTTGAAAGTATGGTCATTTTCATTATAATGGTTCTGCTTACCCAAGAATAAAGGATATATTTCCATTTTCTGATATACTCTTTGATATCCTTTTTCAGAGTACTGTTGTTTTCAATGTAAAGGTCTTTTAATTCTTTCATTAGAATGATTCCTAAGTATTTTATTTTTCTTAATGCTATTGTGAAAGGTGTTATATCCCTAATTTCTACCTCAGTGAATTTGTTATTTGTGTACAGGAATGCTATTGACTTTTGAGTGTTGACTTTGTATCCTGCTGTGCTTCTGAATTTGGTTAGTAAATCTAGGAGTCTTTTGGTGGAGTTTTTGGGTCTCCTATGTAGAGAATCATGCCATCTGCAAATAATGATAATTTAACTTCTTCCTATAGTATCTTTATTCTTTTTATTCCTTTCTCTTGTTTAGTTGTTCTGGTACTGTTTCTGAAATTACATTGAATAGAAGTGGCATCCTTGTCTTGTTCCTGAATTTAGAGTGAAAGCTTTCAGTTTTGGGCCATGTAATATGATGTTGGCTATTGCTTTGTCATAGACAGCCTTTATCAGATTGAGATAAGACATTCTATTCCAGTTTTTATCGGGGTATTTATGATGCATAGAATGTGGACTTTGTCATGTTGTTTCTGCCTGTTGAGATTATGTGGTTATTGTCCTTGGTTCTGTTAATGTGGTATATTACATTTATTGATTTGTGTATGTTGGACCATCCCTGAATCCCTGGGATGAATCCTAGTTAGTCAAGTTATATAATCTTCTTGATGATTTTCTGCATTCTGTTTGCCAGTATCTTACTGAGGATTTTTGTATCAGTGTTCATTGGGGAGATAGGCCTGTAGTTTTCTTTTTTGGTTTAATCCTTCTCTGGTTTTGGTATCAGGGTAACGCTTTGGGAATATCATTTCCCTTTCAATCTTATTAAAGAATTAGAGAAGTAGTAGCATTAGTCTTCTCTAGATTTCTTGTCAGATTCAGGAGACTTCCAGGAAGATGGTAGAGTGGTGAGCAGCAGAGAGAAGAGCTCTCCAAGGTTTGGTGTCCAGTCACTAGAATAAAGCAAAGTGAGTAAGAGAAGAAAGATGGAAGTGGTTCCCTGGGACTTAGGAAGGATCTGATACAAGAACTGAAGCCCACAGGAATAGCAAAGAGAGAATCTCCAACAAAGAAGGAAGTCGTAAGTGGTACATTCTGCCTGAGCCTGGACTCACTCTTTAAGAAGGGCAGCTCAAACCCTCACACTATGACTACTGGCAACCCCGGAGACCTCCATGGGGAAATCCACCAGTGGAGAAGAGCAATAGATGCACCAGACTGAAGTAGTTAGTGAGTTGTTGGGGTTTGGATGTCCCCAGGAGGGACTGATCCGTCAGTAGCCATGTTGGGGAAGATCCAACTGAGCTCAGAACTCATAACAGCTCTGGGCCATCTTCATCTAGTGGCTCCCAGTGTCGGGGTTGGAGTTAAACATGGCAGGAAGTCAGGGAACTGAGTGCAAGCAGGAGGGAGCCAATTTCGAGCCAACAAGTGGTGCATAGACTGTTGCAGGCTCCACTGGTCTAATTCCAGTCTCACATCCAGAAACCAGCTTGAACTTCAGTGGAACTAAAGGTGCAGGTTTAGTGGGATTATCCACTACCCCACTGAAAAGCTACACTGGCTTGCTAGGATTAATCAACTCAGATCTGTGCTCTGCCCATACTGTCTATCAATTACATCAGAGACATTCCTTGAAATGGATGTTTTCTCTTTTCTTTTTTTTTCCATTTCTCTCTTTTTTTCTTTTCTTGATTGCTCTTTTTTTATATGAATGTGAACATGGTTTCTAGCTTTTCTTGTTTGTGATTTGTTCTTTTCTTTTTTTTAATTATTCTCTCTTTCCCTCCAATCTTCTTCACCAGTTTTCCAAAATTTGTGTGATTTTCCTTTGTCCTCTAGCCTTGTTTCCGATCTCCTCTTCATCTTATATTTCTCTAACTTCCCCCCGACTCCTTTTAAATTTTCTCCCCCGAGGGCAAAATTGCTACACTGAGAGCTTGTTTACTGCATACAATTTTATGGATTACTTTAGATTTTGTTATATAACCACAAATCTAGTTCATACACTGAAAGGTGGCAAATTAGTAATTAGAACAGTTTATCATTGTCTAGCATGTGTTTGATGCTTTTTGCTGATTGTACTACTTTAGCCAAGGTTACATAATTGCTCTAATCAATTGCTCTTCCTGGTATAACAAGACTAAGATTGCTTAAGGGCTATAAAAATTACTGTAGGCCAATGCCAAAGAATCAGGGGCTAGGCAAATATACAGCAACTTTTCATCCCCAATAAATTGAAGAGGTATGATCTTGCAACAAACTCAAAAACCAAAGCCAGCTACACCTAGAAGTCACCTCCAAAAAGTATTCATCTTCTAAGGGTTCCAAATATTAACAATAAAGCCACTTACCATAGGGTTGGGGATTTAGCTCAGTGGCCCCATGCCTGCCTCACAAGCACAAGGTCCTAAGCTTGATCCCTGGTACTGAAGAAAAAACAAAGCTATGCACCATAGCAATTTACAAGCATCAAATCAAGAATTAAACTAAAAATAAACAAAAAATAGAAAATGAAAAGTCACCAAAGGCAAACTCAGGGGGCAATGAATTGGAACAATCTGAAAGCCACCCACCTGAACTCTCTGAGGTTGTAACGGTGGAAGTAAAAGAGGCTCTAGAAAAAAACAAATCAGGAATAATTTCTTAGATAACTACAGATATAGTGACCACAATGAAAGACATGCTTACTGACTCTAGAGCAGATACAGATTTTTTAAAATAGAGGAGCTAAAAAAAAAATAGAAACCATGAACTCCCAGGACAGGAAAGAAATGGAATCCACAAAAAAATTCAAGATAATATCCAGGATATTAAAGATTTCATTGAAAATATACACAGCAAAATGAGCCAATGTGAGGACAGAATATCAAATATAGAATATAGAAAACTGGACTGCAGTTAGCAATCATTAAAAGACAGATCTCTTAAAAATAATAAAGGACCAAGAGAAGTGAATCCAAGAGCTTCTAGATGATGCAAAAAAAGAATAACATAAGATTGATTAGAGTCAGAGAAAAAGCAGGAGATAGCACAAGTGACATTAAAAAAAAAGTTCACAAAAGTAATTGCAGAAAACTTCCCAAACAGGGAAAAAGAATTTCACATACAGATAAGTGAGGCATTTAGAACAACAATTAGCCATGATAAAAAAAAATTAACACCTAGGCTTATAATGGTCAAGATTCCAGAGATCCAACACAAGAATATTAAAAGCTGTTAGAAAAAAGAAATAAAGCACATATAAAGGAAAGCTCATCAAAATCACAGCAGACTTCTCAGTGCAAACCCTCAAGTGAAAGAGAGCTTGGAGTGAGGTATTTTAAGCCCTAAAAGAAAACAAACCCCAATGCAGATTAATGTATCCTGCAAAACTATCTTTCAAAGTTGTTGGAAAAATAAGACACTTATATGACAAAGAGCAGCAGATGAAATTCATGAATATCAAACCAGCACTCTGAAGTGTTCTGAAGGATATTCTAGAAAGAAATAATGATGATTACAACTCTATGAACCCCAACAGAATGAGTCCAACAGGCAAGGCAAGATATTAAACAGAGGGAGAAAACAAGGGATCCAACAAAAGAAAAATAATATGACAAGGATAAGTCAATACATTTCCATTATAACAATAAATGTAATGGTGTCAATTCATCAATCAAAAGAAACAGCCTGACAGAATAGATAAAGAAGCAAGATCCAGCAATATACTGAATAGAAGAAACATGTTTAGTTCAAAAACAAATTCATAGAACAAAAATCAAAGGAAAGAAAATAATATTCCATGTGACAAGAACCAGGAAAAACAAAAAGATAGTTATTCTGTTTTCAGACAAAATGGATTTCAAGCCAAGACAAGAGAGACAAAGAAGGTCACTATATGCTTATAAAGGGAACAATCCAAGAGAAAGAGATAGCAATCATAAATTTATATGTACCAAATACTAGTGCATCCATCTATATAAAACAAATATTAATGGATGTGAAAAAATCACATAAGCACTAATACATTTGTAATGGGGAACCTCAATACCCCACCATCACAAATAGACAGAACACCTAGACAAAAAAATCAACAAAGAAATACCAGAGGTGAACAAAATTTTTGAATAAATGGAGTTGGTGGATGTCTATAGAATGTTCCTCCCTACAGCATCAGGATATAGATTCTTCTCAGCTGCACATAACTTCTCCAAAATAAACCACATACTATCTCATAGAACATGCTTAAGTAAATGCAAAGGAATTGAAGCTATTCATGCATGTTTTCAGACCATAGTGCAATGAAATTGGAAAGTCATGGCAAAAGAAACCACAAGAACTTCATAAACACGTGCAAATTAAATAACACCTTCCTGAACAACCAATGGGTTATAGATGAAATTAAACAAGAAATTAGACAGTTTCTACAATTAAATGAAAATGCCAATATAATATGCTAGAATATAATACCTAAAATGTACCAATAAACTCAATGAAAGAAGTAAAAACAATATACTAGAATATGTGGGACACAATGAAAGCAGTCCTATGAGAGAAATTTATTGCAGTAAAATCTCATATCAGGAAAACAGAGGAAACTCCAACAAACAATACAATGTTGAGCCTCAAGCATCTAGAAGCCAAACTCAAAGCTCATACAAGGGGGAAATTTTTAAACAACAGAGCAAAAATTAATACAATGGATATTAAGAAATCAATTCAAAGAATCAATGAATCCAAGAGTGAGTTCTTTGAAAGATTAAGTAAAATTGACAAACCCTTACCCAACCTTATCCAAAATAGGAAACAAAAGTCCCAAATCCATGCAATTAGGAATGAAAGAATGAAATCACAACAGATTCTGGAGAAATCCAGAAGATCATCAATACCTACTTTGAGATACTGTATTTAAATATGGTGGAAAACACAGAAGAAATGTACAGATTCCTAGATACAACACACCTGAATCAAGAAGATATAAAAATTCTAAATAAACCAATAACAGTCAATGAAATTGAAGCTGTAATTAAAAACCTAAGCACAGAGAAAAGCCTAGGCCCTGATGGATTCACTGCTGAATTCTATGAGAACTTTAGAGAATACCTAATATTGCTACTTCTCAAACTCTTTAATGAAATTGAAAGGGAAGCAATACTCCCAAATTCACTCCTGGAACCAAGCACTACCCTGATAACAAAGCCAGGGAAGGATTCAACCGAAAAAGAGAACTGCAGGTCTATCTCCCTAATGAGTATAGATCTTCAATAACAAACTGGCAAACAGGGCTGGGGATTTAGCTCAGTGGTTCTGGTGACTGCCTCGCAAGCCCAAAGACCCGAGTTCAATCCCCAGTACCAAAAAACAACAAAAAACTGGCAAACAAAATGCAGAAAATCATCAAAAAGATTATATACCCTGACCAAGTAGGATTCATCACAAGGATTCAGGGATGGTTCAAGATACACAAATCAGTACATGTAATACACCATATTGACAGAGCCATGACAAAAACCATATGATCTTCTCAATAGATGCAGAAAAATCATTTGAAAGAAAAGACCCATGTCAATGCAGTTAGAAATGAAAAATGCAAACAAGGGCCAGGAATTTAACTCAGCGGTGCCACTACCTGCCTCACAAGCACAAGGTCCTGAGTTCAATCCCTGGCATCAAAAGAAAAAGGCAAACTCACAATGAATGTCACCAAAATAAAGAAGATTGCTACTAACTACTTGAAGAATATTTAGTCTAATAAATTGGAGAGCCTAGAAGACATAGATAGATTCCAACTGAACTAAGCAGATATAAAAACCTAGAAAAACCAAATAAGTGGCAATGAAATACAGGTAGTAATACAACAACAACAATAATAATGTAACAATGAAGAGCCTAAGACCTGAGGAATTCATCACTAAATTTTAAAAAACCTTCAAGGAATGCCTAATGCCAACACTTCTCAGACTCCTTAATGAAATTTAAAGGGAAGCAGAACTTTCAAACTAATTCCTGGAAGCTATAGTACCTAGATTACAAAACCAGACAATAGCTCAACTCAAAAAGAAAACCACAGCCTAATCTCTTTTGAACATGGATACAAAAATTCTCAACAAGGTTCTAGCTAAAGTAATACAAGAACTCATTAAAAAGATCATAAACCACAAGCCAACAGTCTATCCCAGGAATATAAAGGTGATTGAACAAATTCAAATCAATAAATGTAATACCCAACATAAACAGAAGTAAGGACAATGATCTGAATAGACACAGAAAAAGCCTTTTTAAAACTCCAACATCCATTCATGATAAAACCTGAAGAAAAGAAATATAGAAACACTTTATCTCAAGCTGATAAAAGCCTTTGTGACAAACTTAATGCCAACATTAAATTCATTGAGGAAAACTGAAATTTTTTCCTCTAAAATCAGAAACATGAGAATGTCTACAAAACTCATTATAATTCTTGAAATGTTTGCTAGATCAATCATGCAAGAAAAAGAAATAAAAAGGATCTACATAGAAAAGGAAGATGCCAAACTATCTTTATTCAAAGATAACATAATCATCACATGGAAGACTGAATTAATTCTACTGAAAGACTCCTAGATCTAAAAAGCAAATTCAGAAAGGTGACAAGATTTTTAAAACCCAACACAAAAAATTAATATCATTCATTTATATTAATAGTTAACCCAGTATAAAATAACACAGGAAGACAATATCTGCAATAAAATTAAATACTAAGGAATTAAGCAAGGAAGTAAAAGAAATTTTACTCTATAATGAAACCTACAGTACTCTGAAAAAGATAACTGAAAAGAACACCAGAAAATGGAAAAATATCCCATTCCTGGATAGGCAAAGCCAATATTGTCAAATAGCCATACTATCAAAGCATATTTCGATTTAATACAATGCCAATCAAAATTCATACAGAACCAGAAGAAACCTGGTATAGAAAAGGCAATCTTGGACAACAAGAGTAAAGAAAAGGGCACCAGAATCCTAGATTTCAAATTATATTACAAACCTACAGTGATTTAAAACAGCATGGTACTGACACAACACAGACATATGGATCAGTGGAACTGAATAGAGAAGACAGAAACAACCCCAGGCACATTCACCCATCTGATTTTTGACAGGGAAACAAAAAACAGATAAAAGATAACCTCTTTAACAAATGATACTAGGAAAACTGATTACACACATGCAGAAGATAACTCTCACCATGTACTAAAATAAAATCAAAGTGGATCAAAGACCTGGATGTTAAAACACAGACACATAATTGGCTGGAGGATAAAATAGGTAAAACTCTTGACAATATAATAAAGACCTTTTGAATGGTACCCCAGTTGCACAAGAAATAATATCAAGGGACCAGGGATTTAGCTCCAATTGTTCTGCAACCTGGCTCACAAGAGCAAGGTCCCAAGTTCAGTCCCTGGTGCCAAAAAGGAAAGAAGGAAGGAAGGAAGGAAGGAAGGAAGGAAGGAAGGAAGGAAGGAAGGAAGGAAAGAAAGAAAGAAAAGAAGGAAGGAAAGGAAGGAAGGAACTTTAAAAATGACATACCCCAAGATAAATGACCTAATAAAAAATGAGCAATTGAGAAAGAGCTGCATGGGTAAAGACCTTTTGAATGGTACCCCAGTTGCACAAGAAATAATATCAAGGGACCAGGGATTTAGCTCCAATTGTTCTGCAACCTGGCTCACAAGAGCAAGGTCCCAAGTTCAGTCCCTGGTGCCAAAAAGGAAAGAAGGACGGAAGAAAGGAAGGAAGGAAGGAAGGAAGGAAGGAAGGAAGGAAGGAAGGAAGGAAGGAATTAAGAAAGAAAGAAAGAAAGAAAGAAAGAAAGAAAGAAAGAAAGAAAGAAAGAAAGAAAGAAAGAGAGAGAGAGAGAGAGAGAGAGAGAGAGAGAGAGAGAAAGAAAGAAAGAAAGAAAGAAAGAAAGAAAGAAAGAAAGAAAGAAAGAAAGAAAGAAAGAAAAAGAAAAGAAAAGAAAAGAAAAGAAAGAAGGAAGGAAAGGAAGGAAGGAACTTTAAAAATGAGATACCCCAAGATAAATGACCTAATAAAAAATGGGCAATTGAGAAAGAGCTGCAGAGAAACAAAAGCTTCAGTCAAAGGCCCACCCCATAGCGACAGTGAGTGGGTGCAGATACCAGGCAGCAGCAGTGTGGTCTAAACCAACACAGCTCTAGGCAGAACCTATTCAAGGATCTGCCCCAACCCCAGAGGCTGGGGCAAACCCATATTTCCTGCCCTTGAAAAGCCCTGGTTTTTTGTGTGGGTTCACTTATTTTTCTCTCTTACAAGTTATACCAACCATTTTACCAAGTCTTTCTTCTTTTATTTAACCAATCACATGCTGTCTACTTTCTTTTGTTTCTCCTCAAAGTAAGCAGACTGGAAAAAGCTTACCGGATTACAGTGGGAATGACTTTTGTTCCTTTTCCCATTGCACTTCAAGGCCTGTTTCCTTTCACTAAGACTGAAAACCTCCCTTCCCCTCGAACTCAAGAAAAACTGTCTCCTCTCAGCACTTCTCTGTGTGACCCGGCCACCTGAACCCTGCTCCATCAGCTTTCTCTGGGGAGGCCAGTGTAGTCTCACATACCATTCATGTGCATACATGTAAGTGTGCACTTTGGTAACCCTACTTGCATCTCTTCCTTGAAGTCCACACTCAGATACCCAGATATCAAACTGCCCTATCCCATGCCCAACATGACCAAAATCTAAATTCTGACTTATTCCACATGGTTATCCCTAGAATTTTTTTCTCCTTCCACTGCTTTGGCCTATGCTTCCTCTTATCACCACCTCCAATCTGAGCAAAGGACATTTACTCTTCAGAATTTGTCCAGAGCAGGTCCATCTGCCACCACTTTCACTGCCCCTGCATTTTGCAAGCCACTGAACACTGCAACAGCCTTTTAATGGACCTGTGCCTCCAGCCTTGCCTCCTTCTGCCCAACATGATAGCAGGAGTGAGCTTATTAAAACTTTAAAGTCGTAGCATGTCAGTCTTCTCAATAAAGCCATATTACTCAGAATAAAACCCAGAGTCATTATTTTGCCCTCAAGTGCTCGAATCTGTGCACACTTGAAAATCATGGAGGAGCACTTCTGGGGCTCGGAGTTGTACAAACAGAACCTCTGGATTAGGAACCAGTTTTTGGTAAAATTTCTCAGGTGACTGAAATGTGTGACAAAAGCAAGAAACCCTACTGACATGGACTCCAGTTGTTAGTGAGGCTCCTATGCCACTTCCTCCTTCTCCCAATATCTCCCACTCTGCCTGGGCCACTCCTACCTCCTGGAATTCCTCTAGTATGTCCTCACTCCTGCTCAACATCTTTGTACCTGTTGTCTGTTTGTCAGTCAGTGCTTACTAGAGAAACAGATTTAATGCAAGGTGTACAACTGTAGAAGCATTTACAAGATTGGCTTACAACGGCTGCCCATAGAGTCAGGTGTGGAAAAGCAGGACTGTCAGTGGGCTAGAGATCTAAAGGATCCAGTCAAAGGCCTTGAGTTCCCTGGACTGTCCTGTGTGAGTCCCTATCAGGGTGTGCAATGGAAGGTTGAAAGGTCTGAACTGGAAGGCTGAATAGTCTGCACTGGAAATCAGGAAATAACATCCAAGGTGAAGATGAAGACAGAAGCCCCTCCAAAGAAACAGAAGTGAATTGTGAACTTTTCACTTACTGATTTATATGAAGAACCTACTTGTTAATTAGGGGCTGCCTACATCTGTATTTCACGTATATTTAATCTTTTCAAACTGAAACAAGAAACAGACCTGCCTCAGTTTTGTCAATTTCCCATTTATTTTTATCTTCATTACTTTGGATTTTCTTTCTTTTACTGTATGTTTTCCTTGTGGAATTCAATTAGGGCTTGGAATCACTCCAGGTAATTTTATCATTTTTCAATTTCCTTTTGTGTCTTTCATCTCTTCTCACTCTTTTCTTTTTTTGATAAATTTTTATGAGTACTTTCTTTTTTGCCAATTCTTTCATGACTTTGTTTAGTACTTGTCCAAGACTTTTTTACAGTACCTTTCAGATACACCAGTTACTTCAGACAACGTATCTTCAGTTTTCTTGATTTCTACTTTTAATGAATTTTTTTTTTTTTGGTACCAAGGATTGAAGAACTTGGGTCCATGAACTTATGAGGGCTTTCACCATTTTTTAAAGTCAAAATCTTACAGACTTTTTCTTTTCTTGCTTTGAAAAGTTTAAATACTCTATAGAAAAATTCTTGTTGAGAATAGCCTCCTGGTTTTCTTTCATCCAAGTGCATTCACCTACTAATTGCTGGTTCCTTTACTTCCTTTTTTCTTTCTTTTTTGTGACACAAGATCTCACTATATAGTTCATACTGCCTTGAAATCTATGTATCTGAAGCTGATCTTAAGCTCAGAACCCTCTTATATAAGTCTCCCAGATGCCAGGATTACAGTCAGGTCCTTGTGCTTATGAGGCAGGTGCAGTGCCAGTGAGCTAAATCCCCAGCCCTAAACATTAAATTTCTATGTTGACTTGAAAAATGTTTCTTCTACCATATATTTTCCTCTCTCTAGAGTTTTGTTTTCAACTCTAACTAGCCTTTAGTAAACCCCATCCCAAAACAGGGACTTAGAAAAATGCTCGTTATAGGCTTCATCCACTACACTTGATCCAGAATTACTCCATACATCTTATCTCAGGTTCTAAAAACTGACACCTTTTTTTCAAATAGTGTTTTATCGCAGCAGTTTTTTTAGATTTGACTTTTTTAGAGTTTTTTCAATGGCATTAAGATTTCTGAAGATCAGCTTACTCGGAAACTAGGGTACCAGATTATTTTCTATACTGCAGAATTTCTGTTGCCATTGACTTTTAACACTCAGTAAATTATTTCTTCTAGTACTTTAAAAAAGTTTCTTTCCAAAATAAGTCATTTTATTTTAAGTACTGTGAGGCCACATGATTATGTTCAGATTAAAATTTAAATTACCATTACTCTAAAGGAAACAAAACTAAAATGAAAAATGTTGAAAACGTTTCAGATTTTTTTCCTCCAAAGCCATTTATAGGCAAATTGAGTTCATCACTTTTTAGCAAATACTCAAATTGAAAATTGACATCCTAGAGGTAAACAGCCTAACACAGATACTTAGCCTATGAATCTTGTTTCATTTAATATCTTATTTCAAAACATACTTAACTTTTCTCTAAAGCTTTGCATCTTCATTTACAGCATAGAGAGATTTTGAGCCTCACATTTCTTTGATACTTGAAGTAAGAGAGTGAGAATACTTCATATTTAATCTGTTAAACCTGCTTCAGAGCCATAACTTGGAGGAATTTTCTAAGTGAGCTGTGGGTATCCAGGATTTGGAATTTCTTGACCTAAACTTCATGTTGCATAAAACAAATAGTAGAAATACACATTTCATAGTATAAAACATGAAGCACTCCTGGCTAAACCTTAACATCTAAGGTAATACATGCACCTCTCTGAAATTTCACGTGTATTGAAGTAAAGCATATAATTATGGTTTGCCAGATTTTTAAAAATAGAATTAAGAGTATTTGTGTGGATTTTTATTTGTTTACAAATAATTAGACTATTTAAACTTCCAGAATAGTTTGTTTACTAAAGATATACTTTGTTTTTTCATGGGTGCACAAATAGACACACACACACACACACACACACACACACGATTATTGCATTAAGAATCCTGGAGTTATGTTGTAGACCATAGCTGAAGCTGTAATTTTCAGTCAGGATGATTACCTGTCGTGAAGATATAAAATAATTTACTAGTGAATGTTTTTCCTGTATGATTCATGTGCAATTGTACTCAAAATTCCACTACACTACATGAAAGTAAATGGACATTCCAGAATATAGATATGATTATATAATCTTAATTATTAAACCAATGATTGCTTAGAATCAGTGATGCGTTCGTTTTAGAATATGTCATTGTTTATATTATGTATTAGAGGTGACACTGGATGATGAATAACATTCCCAATAAATCTATATAGCAGTCAAAAATTACATGCCTTCTGTAGACATTTTATAAGTGTATTTTGTGTCACAATAAAATTTTTTTCTCTTTTAAAAAAACTGTCACTTTTCAGTTCACAGGCATTGATCCTTTTTTCATAATATTTTCCATAGTCTCAGGAGTTCTGAATCCTCATTTCACAGGCATCATTGTACTCTTTCATTGGCATGAATGTTCTATAAACCACAATAGAGCCAAGTTTTTTATTTATTTTATTTTGGTACCGGCAATCAAACTCGAGACCTTGCACCTGTGAGGCAGGCAGCAGAACCACTGAGCTAAATCCCGGCCCAAGAGCCAATTTTTTATTGATAAAATACAATAAGCAGAATTTCAGCTACAAGTGAAGTGAGAAGGGAAGAATTCACAAGGGTAGAGGGTTTGCATGGGTTCATCACAAATTGGATCAGTCCCTATTCTTACTAAACATCAGTAGGAAAGCACTGGGTGGATCTTATTCCAATCACCAAGAACAGTTTCTCCATGTTACCACACAAATCACAGAAATTCTGCCAGTTGACAGTAAGCTAGTGTGCTTTAAGTACTTTTATATCTGCATTTCAAACACTCCAATCAGTTTTATTTTTATTTCTTTTTTTGGTACTGGGGATCGAACTCAGGACCTTAAGTTTGCAAGGCAGATGGTGGCACCGCTGAACTAAATCCCTGGCCCTCCCATCAGTTTTTCAGAAACAATTTATTCGAGGAAAACTGCAAGGGAAGTCAAAGTCATGGGAATATGGAAACTACTTTTGTTTTTGAAAATAACTCCTATGTGGAAGGGAAATATTAATGTTCCTGTTGTCTGCCTCTGGGGTTTGTTGCTTGAGCTTTTTCTTCAATGCCTGGATTCTTTTTTTAGCACTATAAGAAAATATCACAGCATGAATGACTTAGTACAACAGAATTATGTTCTCTGACAGTACTGGAACCTGGATGTTTGAAACAAGGTTTCACTAAATTCATGCTTTATTTGAGACTCTGCATGTAATCTCATCATGTCTGTTCATATTGTTGGGTGGTGGCCATCAGTCTTTTGTAATCCTTGGATTGTAGTGGTCACCACCCCGTCTCTGTTACTGTCAGCACATGGTACTTTCCTGTTATAAACACACTAGTAATATGGACCACAGCCCACCTTAATGGCAAAGTATTTACATCTATAGATATCCAATTTTCAAACAAGATCACATTCACAAGTACTAGGCTTCAGATTCTCTTGAGGAGACACAGTTCAGTTCATAATCATAGTCTGACCTGAACTAGGGAGGATGGCATGAATATGGGGGTCATAAATTTATATGGCGATCACAGCCATAGTCTTACGTGTGTTTGCATTTGTACGGGTGCAACTTGAAATATTCAAGTTAATAGAAATAAAACATCTCTTTTAAAATGTTCAAGATTTAACATATTATTATATTTTCTTACACTTGATATAAATTATTATTGAGATGTTATTCATTCATTATTCCTAATTTCTTGAAGCTCATTGAATATTTTGTATTTATAGCTCATCTTTACTTGGACTAGCTTGTTTACAAATACTAATAATGACACAGGGTCAGCACCTTTGAAGTTGAAAAATACCTTAATCTTAAAATTTATATGATTTCATTTTTTTAAGTTGTGGGTTTAAAAATTAATAATGATAATTAAATTCTCTCCCACCTTCAATATTTTACCTATTATTTACATATCACAATTGATAAGCTAATTAAAGTCCATGTTCACACTGAGGCTTTCTCTTTTTGCTGAATATTTAATGAATAAAATTAAGGGCACAAAACCTATGATAATATTTTGATGACTTGCTCTTAATAACAAAGTCCAAAATACCTCTGTAATTGCTGTGGCCCACTCTATTATATCTTCGAATAAAGAAAATTGTTGACCAATTGGAATATGTGTAGAAAATGATCCTAATTTGAACTTATGTCTAAGGCCTTCTGGAAAATTCCAACAGTTGAGAATGTCATACTCTTCATCCAGTTTCCTCTTCTCATCCAAATTCACTTGGTCTCCGGCAGGATTATCAAATTGGATGTTCTTCAGAAATGGGTGCATCCAAAAGTAACATTATCTCCGATTATAGACAGGGCTCTGGTATTAAGACTAAAACATGAATAAAGGAAAATTCCTAGTTATCTATAATCCCCCTCTTAAAGTGGAACTTTACAGCTGGCATCAAATGAAGTAGACTAACAAAAGCCTATGGGGAACTAAACTGTCATAATGTCCTAAAATGTCAGTTTTGATAGAAAGAATTCCATCCATGCTCATTTAAATAGATTGTGTATATGAGTGTTAGACAAGCTTCAGCTGTGTAATCAAAGTTAACAATAGCCATTTTCTGTTTGTACTCATAGCATCTGTCTGCAAAGTACACTTATAAATGTCAAAAGGCATTGAAGAAGTAGATGAGAAAATGTATATAATAATGACTATAGTGTTTGGCACCAGTTATTTTTATAAAGGATTGTAAGTTTCAATGTTGTCCTTTAAAAACTTCATGGGAAAAGCTTACACTCATAAATAAAAATATTAGGGGGGCAAGGCATTGATATCCTTTAAGACCAAAGCAATGATCTTTGCTCATATCTCTTTCCTCTTTACCAGTGGTTCATTGATTGATAACCATTGATACTCAATTCAAATTTTACCTTCTTAACAATCCAGGTATATAACATCTTACCTTTTTACACAAAGGACTCTAAACTTTTGGGGTGGTGCACACATAAAAATAAATTGTTTAAATACACCTTGATGGTAGTACATACCATCCAATGAAAGACAATGAAAGACCTGCCAGGGGGAAATCACCATCACTTTTCCACTTCCTTTTGGTGAGTTTTGTACCTGCTGAAGAAGAAACTCATGGAGGGCATGGGCACAGCATACACAGCATTGTATATATTGTAACTCCCATAAGTCATCCTATGTCAAAACCATTCACAAGCAACCATGCCAAAGAGGCATTAGACATACAATTCTTCAGTGCACAATTGGAATCAGAGAATGAACAATGGAAATTATTAAACCAATACATAGTGAGGTAAGTGTATTTGGGATATTTGTTCTTTTTTTTCTCATTGAGTTTATTGGTACATTTTAGGTATACAGTACAGTTACATTCATCATTCAGACCTTGTACCTTTACATGCAAGTCTTGGTTCTCATTTTTCCCCTTACCCCTCCCCTCTCTTCACTCCCTCCTCCCTTCCCTATTTACAAATACTTTATTTTCATTTTCTCATTTTTTTTCTTTTCCCTTATTTCCTTTCGCCTACCCTTCCCGCTTCCCCTACACCTTTAGCTCTTTTCTTCCTATTTCACATTGTCAATTATATCATTAGGACCTTATGTACCATTATAGTTTTTCACACCAGAGAAACTACTAGGTATTTACACATGTGTGACTTATTTCACTTAAGAGTATATCCTCAATATGTATCCATTTTCCTATGAATGAATCTAATTCTCATTCTTTATGGCTGAGTAGTATTCCATTTTATAGAAAAACCACACCTTCTTTATCCAGTATCCAATTGATAAGCAAATGGACTGTTTCCAACTTTTAGCTATTACAAACTGTGCCGCTATAAACATGGGTGTGATATGATTCTTTTAATTCGTTTTGGAAAGATACCCAGCAGAGGAATGACTGGGTCAAATACAACCTCTAATCCTAGTTCTTTAAGGTATCTCCATATTGATTTCCATAGTGGTTGCACCAGTCTGTACTCCCACCAACAATGGAGAAGGGTCCCTTTCTCCCCACAACCCCGCCAACATTTGTAATTGGTTGATTTCTTGATAGCAGCCTTTCTTTGTGGGGTGAGGTGAAATAGCCTCTTTAATAAATGGTGTTGGAAAAATTGGATTTCAACCTGCCAAAGATTAAAACTAGACCCTTATCTTTCACCATGCACTAAACTAAAATCCAGATGGATTAAAGATCTAAATATTTTAAGCATCACTAAATGTGCTGGAAGATCAGTTAGGCAGAACTCTTGAAGACATTGGCATAGGAAAAGACTTTATGAACAAATTCTCAGTAGCACAGGAACTAGCAGAAAGAATCAACAACTGGGATCTCATCTTATTAAAAAGCTTCTGTACTGCAAAAGAAACCATCAACAGAACTAAAAGACAACCTACAATGTGGGAAAAAAATTTTACCAGCTGCTCCTAAGACAAAGGACTATTATCTAGAATATATAAAGAACTCAAAAAAATCAGGCCCCCCAAATATAAAGACCCAATTCAAAAATGGGCATCTGAAATGAACAGACATTTCTCAGACAAAGAAGTAAAAGCATCAAGTAAATATATGAAACAATGTTCCACATCACTGGTCATTCGAGAGATGCAGGGATATTTGTTCTTTACCTTTATTTGCATTTATTTTATGTCTAATTTATTCCCATGCCATAAGTTTTTGCTTCTTTAGTTTCTTCTGGGATATCTTTTTCTTTTGTGCAACTTCCTCCTCTGGTTTAGGAACAATTTGTTCCTTTTCAGTAAGGATCACTTCAATGTGGCAGGGAGAGCTCAAGTATAGATTAATCCGGCCATGAGCTCTGTAAGTACGGTGGCGCATTTTGGGTCCTTTGTTCACCTGAATGTGTTCAATGACCAGAGAATCTACATCTAAACCCTCAAGCTCAGAATTACTCTCTGCATTTGTAAGTATGTGCAACAAAAATTCAGCACTCTTTTTGGGCCATCGACCCTGTTTCCAGACCCACTGTTTGGCCTGGGCGCATCTACCAACTCCACCATCGTGATGCTGGAATGGCACACACTGCTTCTTTAATGAGACATCCTTCAGATACCTGATGGTCTTTCAGATATGCATACCCTTGACAGCCTGGCCAGTTTCATGGTTGTTCTTAAAAGTGAGCACGAAGTTTTGAGCCTCTTGATTTCCATCATTTTGTGGGGTTTTCTGGGTCAAGAGAGTAGTGAGCCATTTTCACAGGTCACCTCTGGCCACTTACAAGAAGAGCTCTTTGTGATATTTAAAAGGGTTGGCTGCCTGTACAAAAATCTTTATATTTGGGGGACGTAAGTTTTTTGAGTTCTTTGTACATTCTAGATAAGAGCCCTTTGTCTGAGAAGCAGCTGGTAAAACTTTTTCCACATTGTAGGTTGTCTCTTAGCTCTGTTGGTGGTTTCTTTTGCAGTGCAGAAGCTTTTTAATAAGATGAGATCCCGGTTGTTGATTCTTTGTGCTAGTTCCCGTGCTACTGAGAATTTGTTCATAAAGTCTTTTCCTATGCCAATGTCTTCAAGAGTTCTACCTAACTTATCTTCCAGCAGGTTTAGTGTTTGTTTTTTTAATATTTAGATCTTTAATCCACTTGGATTTTAGTTTAGTGCATGGTGAAAGATAAGGGTCTAGTTTTAATCTTTGGCAGGTTGAAATCCAGTTTTTCCAACACAATTTATTAAAGAGGCTATCTTTCCTCCAGTGAGGATGGTTGGCTCCTTTGTCAAAGATGAGGTAGCTGAGTACATCTGGAGTTGGTTTTGTATCTTCCAATCTATTCCACTGATCCTCAGGTCTTTTTCTTTGCCAGTACCATGCTGTTTTTTATCACAGTGGCTTTATAGTATAGTTTCAAGTTGGGAATTATATTACCCCCTGCCATGTCTCTGTTGCCTAGAATTGCTTTGCTATTGTGGGTCTCTTCTGGTCCAGAAGCTTTTTAATAAGATGAGATCCCAGTTCTTGATTCTTTGTGCTAGTTTCCATGCAACTCAAGTTTTGTTCATAAAGTCTTTTCCTACACCAATGTCTTCAAGAATTCTACCTAACCCCTCTTCCAGCAGGTTTAGTGATTCTGTTTTAATATTTATATCTTTGATTCCCAGTACCAAGAAAAGATATATTTAAAATCTCCAGATATTTGGAAATTAAACTATATACTGAGCCAGGGATGTAGCTCAGCAGCACTGCACCTGCCTTGCAAGCACAGGGTCCTGAGTTTGATACCTGGTACAAAAAAAAAACTTATATCTTTGATCCATTTCAATTTTAATTGAATGCATGGTTAAGGGTGTGGGTCTAGTTCTAATCTTTGGGAAGTTGAAACCTAGTTTTTCCAGTTATTAAAGAGTCTGTCTTTCCTCCAGTGAGGGTATTTGATATCATCCTTCATCAAAGATGAGGCGGCTTAGTATGTCTGAAGTTGTTTTTGCATCTTCTAATCTGTCCCATTGATCCTCAGGTCTGTTTCTTTGCCAGGATCACGCTGTTTTTATCCCTTGTTCTGGGTAGGAAGAACCAATATAGTGCAAATGACCATACTTCCAAAACTGCTATATAGATTCAATGCAATTCCAACTGAAATTCTAACAGCATATTTCACAGAATTGGAGAAAATAATCCAAACATTCATTTGGAACCAGAAAAGACCTAGAATAGCAAAAGCCATTCTAGGCAACAAAGACGAAGCAGGGAATATCCTAATCCACAACTTGAAACTATACTACAAAGTCACTGTGATAAAAATAAATAAAGACCTACACTTTTAACTCATCTAACTTGTGCCTAAATGTAGAAAAGGCTGCTTAGGTTTTGGGTGTAGTTGGAGTTTTTTTTGTTGTGTGTTCTTTTTTTTTTGTATGAAGTCTGAAAATATCCATCTGCAAACCCTAAGGCCCAATTTGAATTTGGATTCAAAGGGATTCTAAATTCTCCTGCTTATCTTGAAGAGACACTTCATAAGGAATAAACAAATTGAATGAATAAAATCCTGATCAATATGAGGCATTTGGTGGTCTTTTTAATGTTTTCTGCTATTAAACATTTTATGATTTATTGATTTTCTTCATTTTCCAGTCACACATGCCACAATGGACCATCCAGCCACTGTGGAGGGCTCCTATGAAAACGTGCATTTTCTGATCACGCACAACCCTACCAATGCTACTGTAAGCAAGTTCACAGAGGAATTTAAAGGTATGGAGTCCCCGGCTTTCCAGACCGCGGGCACCATGCTGCCTGGCCTTGGGGGACTCGGGGACCAAAGTGCTGCTGCTGCTATGCCTCCTGGCCGCGGGAAGCAGGGGTGTGGCGGGTGGCATACCCACAGATTCACCTTTTACAAGTCTACCTGTTTGAGAAGAAATGATGGGAAAATACTCTTTCCTCAGAGAGTCATAACATATCACTAACTGAACATTCCAGTATGCCTGTAGAAAAAAAATCACTTTGGAAAGTTCTGTTGTCATTCTCACTTGCCATTACACAACCTCAGGGGATTTGAATTCAATCAACATGACTTGGAAAAAGGATGATGAAGATGCTTAAGAATTTTTTCCTCACTATAACAGGAAACACTCTGTATACTGAGTACAAGACCACCATCATCAACAGCAAACAAATGAGAAGCTAGTCTTGTCTCTTTGAAGAAGAAAAGGAACAAAAGGGAACATTTAATAGCAAAGCTCCTGAACTTCATGGAAGAAACAAGCCATTGATCACTTATGGGGATGACTCTACTGTCCTGGTGCGTAAATGTCCACATTGCTTTTCTTTACATTGGACCTGGTACAGAAGTAGTGGGAGTGTACGGGTTCTTACTGATGTTCACATGAATGATAAGTATGTTGTCAGTGGAACATACAGCAATGAAACAAAGCCCAAGATAAAGCATCTTCTGGAAGAAGGTGGGGGTTCCTACGGGTGCCATGCAGTATTCCAGTGAGGTGAGAGCCGGGAGCAGCTTGAGCTTGTTGTGCTGAGCTTTTTGGTGCCCCTCAAACCGTTTCTTGCAATAACTGCTGAAGCTGTTGTATTAGTGGCTATTATTCTGCTCTATGAAGTGTATACACAAAAGAAAAAGATGCACCAGATGAAGGAAAGTAATTTGAACAAATTGAGCCACTGAAGTCATATGATCGCAACGGTATAGAAAATAATGCCCCCAGGCAAAAATTGAATCTATGAGTCAATTAATGGAAAAGATTACATCAGGCACATGGAAAGACTGTGATTCAGCTTTTACGCTTTTATTTTTTTTTTTAATTAAACATTGGCCCTGAGGATTTAGCTCAGTGGTGCCACACCTGCCTCGCCTCGCAAGTGCAACATCCTGAGTTTGATCCCCAGTACCAAAAAAAAGATGAAAAGTTTATGCAACCTGACATCAGTAGCTTCATAAATAATTTATGCTACTTCAGATCATTTTAATTGTGTAATTGTCTTGTTCTAAAGCAAGGTAAACTGTGTGAAATATGTTCTGTGAGTTGTAACTCAGAGTAATTTTGTCTTGGTCTTCAAGGGGCATCAGCAAAATCAGTAGCAGAAAAGCCACCAGCAAAATCAGTTAACAGTTCATAAAATAAGTGTCACTAAAGACCTGTTTATAACCAAAGAACTTATTAAAAAGAAAGTCTCTACAAAACTAAAAAATAAAAGCATGGAGTGACAACTTTGGTTTGACTTTGTGATGCTACATATGAAAAGGCTTCACTTGCAGAAGGAGGAATCCAGGTTCCCACTAGCCATTTGATGATGGAGCTCCACTCCCTAATCAGATAGTAGATGATTGTTTGCGCCTGTTAAAAACCAACGTTCATAAGGAGCCAGGTTACTGTGTTGCAGTGCATTGTGTTGCAGGATTAGAAAAGGAAACTGTATTGGTTGTACTTGCTTTGATTGAATGTGAAGTGGAAATTGCAGTTCAGTAGATAAGACAAAAGAGGGTGGGGGCATTCTGTTCCAGACAACTGCTTTATTTGGAAGAATACCAACCTAAGATGTGATTATGCTTCAGAGATACCAGTCAGCAGTGCTGTGTTCAGCAGAAAGAAACAGTAGTACAAGAAGTCAAAGCAGAGCTTCCTGTAGAATTTCTCCTGAGCCCTCTCTTTGACTTGAAGACAATGACTCCAACCCACATCGTCACATGGATTTCATGTGTTCACCAGTGCTGTATCCTTCACACATACTTAAGACAAACTGGATAAGAACCCACATACAGCTAGAAACATTTATAGCTAAGTGGATGCACATTGAGGCCATACTCTTAAGTGAAATAAATAGGACACACTTGAGTAAGCACTGAAGAGTTTTCTCTGGTGTGAAAAA
The DNA here is from genome assembly GCF_012274545.1 of Fukomys damarensis. Taxonomy (NCBI): domain Eukaryota; kingdom Metazoa; phylum Chordata; class Mammalia; order Rodentia; family Bathyergidae; genus Fukomys; species Fukomys damarensis. The sequence goes on from NW_022900949.1 coordinate 40,367,220, forward strand.
CAAAAAGGTTCAAATGGTATAATTGAGAGGGTGAAATAGGATGAAAATGGTTGAAAGGGAAGTGGGAAGGAGAGGGGAAAGGAAATAAGGGAAAAGAAAAATGTGAAAAAGGGAAAAAATGGAAACAAAGTCTTTGTAAAAAGGAAGGGTGAAGGGGGGAGAAGGGAGGGCAAGGGGAATGGGGAAAAAAACAGAACCAAGACATATCATGTAAAGGTACAAGATCTCAATGATAAATGTAACTGTATTGTTCACTTTAAATGTACCAACAAACAATGGGGGCAAAGATCCCACCTCTATTCATATTTCTCTTTGAAAAATGCAAAAATTTTTGATTTGCATAAGAAGACAGAAAAGATTCATCCTCCACTCCTCTGCAGAAATGAGAATCCAGTTTCAGGGGCCTTAGGTACTTATTTCCACATTGTGGACATCCCAGGCCACATTTCCAGACCACCTGGGAATGTCAGGTGCTGTAGGCTTTTGTGGCCTGCCTTCCTCTCCTTTTCACCTTTTGCCAGAACCAAAACCCACCAACAGCCAGCCCGCTCACCTGTTGCCCCCCCACTACCCCCCCCCCCGCCATGGGCCCACTACGGGTGAGCCGCCCACCCTGGTTCCGCACCCGCCGCCCTGGCTTCTCCACCTTCTGGCCCCCCAGTCCTCTCCTGCCCATCACGGCCCAGGGCCACCAGCGCCCATGAAGACGTGTCACACCTAAGCCCAACCCCCTAACAGCCACCGCCACTCTCCATGCAGTGTTCCTCACACAGCTCGGCCACCACGGTCCAGAGACCCCAGCAACACCCCGGTTCTTCCTTCAAACCAACAGGAAAGCCCACACCAAACAGCCGCGCATCCACTGTCCTACCACTGACCAGAAGCAATGGCGTGCCCACCCTGGGTACACACCTGCTGCAAAGCGTGGTGAGTTGACACGGAGGAGGGCAGTGTCCCACTACACAAAGTCCTGGGAGCCATCCCGCTGCAACACGACCCAAGGACCTCCAGACTGGACACTGCTGAGGAGGCCCAACACCCGACTCCCACCCCTCACCCCAATCCATCCATCCCCCCAGGGGACCCTCCAGGTGGCACTTTTCACCACCTTCTTCCTTCCCAGGCCAGGCCTCACCTAGCACCTTGGAGCCCACCTGGCTACACGCAGCACACCATGTGCCACCCAACAGCAATTCCCTCAACCCCACACTGGCTTTGGTCACCACCGACCTGTCTCGGGACTGCTTTCTCCCTGGCCCACACCCACTCCTCTGCTGCCCTCCTCACCCAGGTCCTCAGGGGGCCTCCCCTCCCTATGACCAAATAGGAAGTCTGATACTCACTCACACCTTCACTCCCACTCTCATTTCAATCACTCCTCTCCTCTCCTCTCTCCTCTCTCTTCTCGCCTTTTTTTCTTTTCTTTTTTTTTTTTTGCCCTCCCTTGCCATCCCCTCCCCTACTCTCTCCTGTGGTCCCTTCCCCTCCCCTGGGATTCCTAAAAAAATTCCCAGGATGCATGTGCAGCCATCAGGCTGTTTGTGGGGCAATTGTGACTCCCCACCACAGGCATCCACCAATGATGGCCAGTGTCTGTCCCTAAGAAGGCAGCCCAAAACCATGGTCATCAAGGGGATTCCAGTGATGGAACCCACTCTAAACCAGGCTGCACTGCCCTTAAAGTGCATCCCTAGAGGACTCTAGCATCCCCTTCCAGAAGGGGACTGGAAACATTGTGGGATATACAGCCAGTGGCAGACACGATCAGGAAATACATCCATCACAGACTACCATTCTCCAAACTTCATGTCCATCCCTGACTTCATGAGCCTTGATGAAAAAAAGAAATCAAACCCCACCATCCAAAAAAAAGATTGACATTAGTATTTTGAATAAAACAGATCATGTTATTAGGATAGCGGATAGTATGGAAATGGGGTACAAATAATATAGTGTTATCAGAGAGGGCTTCCTGGAAGAGGTGGTATGAGTATTGGCCCTCCAAAATCTGGAGGACCAGGGAGTAAAAAGGACAAAACATGCAGTGGCCCACATCCTTAATGGATGTCCCCAAAATGGGTTACATTAGAAGAGAATCATCTGGAATGTACGTGTTTGCTGAAGAGACCTTGGCTGTGTACCTCTCTGAAAGTAGGTTGGCTACCTCCTGGGAAAGGAGTGTACAGAAATAACTGGGGTTTTTTGTTTGTTTTGGTACCAGGGATCAAACTTGGTACCTTGCACTTGGTGGCAGGCAGCAGAACCACTGAGCTAAATCCCCAGCCCTCAGAAATAACTTTTAACACATGAAGTACTGATCACTCCCCATCCCTAGTCAAGCCTGGAAATGGTCCCTTCAAGCCATGCAGGCCTGTTGGCATCAAGTCACTTTTGTCTGAACTCAGTACTTAAGAAATTGAGGAGCCTGGGCCCTGATCCACCGCAGGAAGGAGAGCCACGCCAGCTCCCGACCCAGCCTCCATCGCTCAAGCGCTGGGAGGTAGCCGTGCGGGCACCCCTGAGCCCCCATAAGCCCTCCTCCCCACACTCTCAGACCTCCTGTGTCAGTCTTTGGATCCACTCTCCAGAGGCAGAGGTGGTCATCAAGGGTATTTTTCTGAGTTCCCAACTTTGAACATCTTTAAAGAAAGGGCGTGGGAAACCTGTAATAGAATGTTGTGGAGTTCAACCATTCAGAAGTTTGGGAAACTCAATCTGGGCCTTGCAGCCCAAGGTCAGTCAGCGTCAAGGTGGTTCAGCCATCAGCTAACTGAGACTGGGGGTCTTGCATCCTCTCTCTGTCTGAGCCATTAAATGGTAAATACACTATATTAAAATTTTGTTCACTGCAGACATGTTCTGGACTGCTTCTTGATTTCAATTTAATTCAAATGATTTAAGGGTGATAGACTAGTGACTACCACAGGTGGTCAATGTCCAAGTTGTGTTTGATCTTAATGTGTTGCTGATTGTATCAGTTGGGATAAAGCATTGCGGATGATTTCATGAGCTGTTTCTCTGATGTTATGAAGATGAGAATGTCTGTGGGTCATTAGAGACGCAGAAGCTAGGGCTCAAATATATCAGGAAGATTTGGGTGATAACCCAGAGATTAAACCAAGGACAGTCTGACAACAAAAATAAAAATGAGAAAACACTTAAGCAAGACACAAGGATAGACTTCCAGTCCACCAATGGCAAACAGTAGGGCAAATGAGGATGTAAAGGCCGATAGTGAACCACCAGGACACCCTGAACTCAAAGCACAGGAAGTAACAAAACAGATCAATCAGGCTCTAGAAAAATTCAAAACATAACTAATTTCCCAGATAACCATAGAGATAGTGAACAAAATGGAAGTCATGATTCGAGACTCTAGAGCAGAAACTGACAAAAAAATAGATGAGCTCAGGACCATGATAGAAGCCATGAAGGCCCAGCATAAGAAAGAAAT
>NW_022900949.1:40371862-40374235 GCF_012274545.1 Fukomys damarensis
ATGATATTACTCTAGAATGTTCTCTTTCCAGATGATGATTAAGATGCTAATAAAAAAAAATGGTGCCAGGTACCACAACAGCAACAGAACTTTGCTGTTTTCTGGATATTATGCTTTTCTTTGTTTCTTTTTGTTTTGTTTTGTTAATGGAATATACACATCATACTAAATATGTAAGGTTATATCTACGTGGGTTTGATTACAGAAACTAATAAAGCAGTCTCTAAATAATGAAAAAAAGAATAAGATAAGACTCTAAGAACAAGAAGCAATTTAAATATGTTCAGGGACCATTTTCATCTCCAGAATTAAGGAGTATTTTAATGTTACATCATTGCCTTTTCTCTTTTACTTTCCTTTTTAGTTTTATTTTAGGATTCCCTATTTTTAATGTTCATACAGAGATTTCTTTAACTGAAATGCCGAATAGTTTCTTTGGTTTGAAAAACTATAATAGTACACAGGATCCTAATGAGATAAGTAATAATGTGAAATAGGAAGTAAAGGGCTAAAGGTGTAGGGAAAGTGGTAAGGGTGAGGGAAAGGTAATAAGGGAGAGGAAAAAAATATGAGAAACTGAAAAAATGGAAATAAAGTGTTTGTAAATGAGGAGGGGAGGAGGGGGTGAAGGGAGGGCAGGGACAAGGGGAAAAAATGAGAATCAAGACCTATTATGTAAAAGTACAGAATCCCAATGATGAATGTAACTGCATTGTATACCTAGATTGTACCAATAAACTCAATTAAAAAAAAAGAAATTGAGAAACTGAGTGCAGCATAGCATTTTCTCCCTCACCTACCAAAGGCTCTGTCTCATGCATGATCCTTCCCCAGAGGATTCCCTTTCACCTTTGGTGATGTTCCTTGCCTCTTTGTGTGATAATGTGTTATTTGACTATGCTCATATCTGCTGTTCTTTTTTCTTTTCTCCCTTGCCCCCAGTATCAGGGATCAAATTCAGAACCTTGCACTTGTGAGGTACATGGTGGAACCTGCCTTATTTTCCTTTTTTAAAAATCATTGTGTGGCTCTTCTCTGTTGATGCTGATCTCAACATCAAATTTCTGTGGGCACATGCATGTGATTCCTTGCTGTCACAATGGATCATTGTGATATCCCACTCCACTAATGACAAGTACTTTCATTCTATCCACTTATTTTATATGAACAGTTATTTATTCTCTAAACTGTGGCTGAACCCTTAGTAAAGAATTCAGTGTGAGACTGGAATGGAAAATCCCAACTTACTTCAGTTACAGATTCTTCCTACAGTGATTTCACTTGGGAACTGCCATGGAGAATGAGCTATAAAACTTTCATTCAACATTTATACATGGAGCATTCCTTTGTGATATGTCCTAGTCTAGGTACAGACAGAGTTGAAAATGTCATCACTTATGAACAGCATGTTATTTATGTACAATCACAAGTATCTGGGAAAATCCAGGTGACCATATTCTTGGTAATGGTCTTACGGGGATTTGACATAGTGTGATTGCACTCTTCATGTAGGGTTGGTGTTGAAAATCCTTCTAATGATACTTTCTTTCTCATTCCTAACTTAGAATTATGTTCAAATAAAAGGACATGAAATAGTCCTGCATGTGAAAGAATCAAATTATTAAAATGGCATGGCATTAAATGATAATTTTAAGGTGATTCCAATAAAAGTCAATAGATTCAACTCTGTGCTATAAGTGAAAAAGACCATTCATGAGCTCCAAGTGTTAATCTATTTTCTGTTACAATAACTGAATATCACAGACTAGATAATTTGTAATGAATCGAGGTTTATTCACCTTAGAATTCTGGAAGTTTGAGGTTTCAAGGGCCCATGTGGGGAAGGGATTCTTCCTAGTGGGTACACTGTAGAATCTTGAGGCAGATTTCAGAAGGCAGAAGTAGAGACAAAGACTGGGCCACACTGGTTTTTCTAACAACTTTACTTTCCAAGTGAACCAGTAAGCCATTGATCTATGAGCAAATTATTCCATTTATGACCTATTCAATTCCTAAGGACTCCTTCAATACACTCTAATAGTTCACAGAGAATTAAATTACATACGTATATATTAAAACCACAGAAGTTTATGTAGGAAAATGAAATAACAAATAGAGTTAGTAAAACCTGAAATTCAAAGTCAGAGTGGGCAAGGCAGTACTAAAATTTTTTAGCATATAATGAATCCTCCAGAATGAAAATATTATGATGCTGTCACTCCAAAATGAGGCTGCCCCATGTGGCCCCTACTTTATCAGCTGTATGGCAGGTGTATGGCTTCCACTTCCACACTGACTCCAAGTGCGGAAATGCAAGGACAATGCGAGGTCACTCAGGACATGAGCCTCCAGGGAGGACCACATCTGCACAAC
>NW_022900949.1:40374735-40454116 GCF_012274545.1 Fukomys damarensis
TGTGTGCATTATACACCCTAAATCACTTTATCATTGGTGGCTTTGTAAAGTTATGTAAGAAGTTTTTTTCAATCCTAGATTTAAAAGTTATTTCCCACCAGAAATTTGGCTCAGTGGTTCTCCCACCTGCCTCGCAAGTGCAAGGGCCCATATTCGATCCTTGGTTCAAAAGAAACAGTTATTTCCCACATAGTCTTTGAATACTTTACAGTTTTACATTTCATATTTTGTCCTAAATCTGCTTTGTTGGCACATCTGCTTATGTGTTAGGCAAAAATACAATTTATTTTGCTACTAAAATAAGCAGGTTTCTCAGTATTAAGGAATGAATAATGTTTGTATTTCCAGTTTTATTAAATCCCAGTTTTGAATAAAGCAGAAGTACTTCTTGAAATTTGTAGAAGTTTAACATATATGTAAGCTATCCCACATTTAGACTCTAAATTACTTTTTTGTTTTGTTTTGTTTTTTGTTTTTTGAGACAGAGTCTCACTGTTTAGTTGAGACTGACCTGGAACTCACTATTTAACCCAGGCTGATCTCAAACTCACAGCAGTCCTCCTGCCTCAGCCTCTGGATTGCTGGGATTGTAGACACACACCACCGCACCCGGCTCAATAACTGACTCCTAACATGCCATAGGCATCAAGGGAATATTTCTGCTATTTTCTTCTTTTATATGAGATTTGTATAACTAACCTGTGTTTTTCACAGGAATGTTGGTATAATTTTTTATCCAATTTAATTGGCTCACTGGTATTGTAAATACAATTAAGCCAGGATATAATTTGAAGAACTCATAATATTTCACATCATAACATCCAAAAAAGATATTTACTCTCCATGTTTTCAGATAATCTTCTACAGTTTTATTTGTATGTATTATTCTACTTTTATTGAATTGCAAATTTTTCATCAATTCCTGGATATTGTGTAGAAGAATTTATAAGGTAGAGTATGGAGATGGCTTGTGGTATGCGGTATGTGACTTTTCTGAAAGTCAATGAAGTGCTTCCTTTACAGTGCACATATTTTCATTACATACACTTTCTGGAGGTAGGTCCTTCTCTAATATGTTAAAATATGCATGTCATAAGTATATTCTAGGTTTTTTATTTGTTTTTCTTTTTTGTTTCTTTGGTTTTGGGGGTTTTTTTGTTTTGTTTTGTTTTTTGAGGCAGGGTCTCACTGTGTAGTTGAGACTGACCTGGAACTCACTATGTAGCCCAGGCTGGTTGCAAACTCACAGCGATCCTCCTGCCTCAGCCTCAGGAATGCTGGGATTACAGCACATGTGGCACTGCACCTGGCTATTCTGCTGTTTTAAATCCATTAATAACTACACTTCAAATTTTTTTCCCATTTTACCTTCTAATATAGTAAAACATATTAAAGACAAAAAAACCTTTAAATTCCTTTTTGGTTGTTTTGTGTAAACTGATATGAGAGAAAAGTGTATGTGAGTTACTTATTTGTAATTTGTATTGTGAGGACAAATCATTTAGCTTTATTTAATTGATATAGATTCCACGAGTATTAAAGCTATGCAAAACACTTCAGTTTTTTCCAGTACATCTTGTCTTTGGCAACATAGATCTCTATGTCATTGTTTTAAAATGTTAATTTTGATTCTTTTTTCATTTAAGAAGATTGGGTCTCTTCCATTTCAATCTTTAGGTCACATCTTTCTTTTTTCTGTCTTTCTCTGTGTTAATTACTTTTACATTGCTGGGTCAAAATAACTGACACCCAGAAGTTAAGAAAATTTTAGCCGGGTGTAGTGGCACATGCCTGTAATCACAGCACTCAGGAGGCTGAGGCAGGATCGCTGTGAGTTTGAGACCAGCCTGAGCTACATAGTGAGTTCCAGGTCAATCTCAACTACATAGTGAGACCCTATCTCAAAAAAACAGAAAACAAAATTTTAGCTCGCAGTTTGTAAGGTTTCAGTCCATAATTGGCTGGCTTTGAGCCAGGGCAACATGGCAGAAAGGCATGGCAGAGGAGAAACAGTCCATGGTAGAGTAGACAGGAGGAAGGAAGCAGTCAGCCATCCTTTCCTTTCTTTTTCTACTCAGGCTACAAGCCTATTGGTTGGTGCCCCACATACCCAGAACTATGCTAAAACAATCAGTGAGCTAATCCAATTATCACATACCCATGCTCTAGACACCTACCGAAAATCCCACCTACAAGAACATAAGGTTTTTCAGGGGGGCAGTGATTTAGCTCAGTAGCATCATGCCTGCCTCACAAGTTTGAGGTCTATCCCCATTATGGGGGATTGGCAGGGGGGTGGGAGGGACACATCGCTTCTTGGCCTTTTGGCTAAGATCAAGTGTAATAGGTTTTTCAGGGGCATATAGATACACTCTCTCCCTCTCCTCTCTCCCTCTCCTAAAACCGCACATGGACATTTAAAGAATAGTGAAGATGGTGTGGATTCTTGTTATATTCCCCATCCTAAAAATTTTCCTCTACAAATTCTCCATCCAGTTTCATATGTGTCATGATATATTTGTCAAGGTATGAAGTCCATTTTGATTTTGTGTTCTTAAAGAATATTTAAGAAATTATCAGCAGAGGGCCAGGAATTTAGCTTAGTGGTTCTGCTATCTGCTTTGCAGGTGCAAGGTCCCAATTTCAATCCCTGGTACCAAAATAATAATAATAATAATAATAATAATAATAATAATAATAATAATAATAATAAATTGACAGTTTCAGAAAATGTTTTGACATATTGATACCAAGATTTAAATAGGTTTTTCTTTGTTGATTTTTGTTACCTCTGATAAGTTTCAGATTCTGAATCATCTTTATCTGATGAAATAAGCCAATATCACACAATTATGATATAGTGGTTTTTGGTACTGTGGTTTGAACTTTTAATCTTGCACAGGGTAGGGAAACATGCTGCCACATAACCAAATTCCCAGATTAAAAACTATTTTATAATACAGCGTGTCTTTCACTAGGTGATGTTTTATTTGGGATTTTAAAATATGTATTCATAGGTGTAGTAGGTCTTTAATTGACTTATCTTGTAAACACCTTACCTAGTTTTAGATAAAAGTTGCATTAACCTTATAAAATGAGCTGAAAGGTTTTTTTTTATTTTCTACGTTTTAAACAATATATACCAGACAATATATACTGTTTAGTGATTGACATAAAAGTGTTCCACCCCTGAGATACATAAAGGACACTTTGTATTTTTATTTTTCATTGTTGTTGGTACAGGGTCTCATTAATCTCCCCAGACTACACAATTTGTGATCCTTCTTCCTAAATCTTCTGAGTGGGTTGGGTTACAGACAACCCAGAGAGACTGCCCGGCTAAATGTTTCTTAAAATTTTCATAGAACCATTTGTAAATACACAGGGAATTAATACAGTGAGGCATTTTTCTCTTCAATGCCATTTTACTTGCTTGCTTGCTTGACAACTTGTTTCAGCTTCCAGCATTCCCCTTTTTCTTGTAATAGATTTAAATTTTTACATTTTTAAGGAATTTATTCACTGTATGAAATTTGTTAAATCATAATTTTTGTATTTTTCTGTTTTTCTAAAATATCCTTGGTCTGACAGGTGGAGAGGTAGTATCTGGAATCCCATGAGCCAAGTAGTTGCAATGGAGCTGCAGTTCATAGCCAGCTGAGGCAGATTATGAAAACCCTCATTCCAAAATTAAAGTTGTCATCTCTTCCTGTAAGCAGCCAGAGGCGCCCTGTGAAAATGGTTCACTCCTCTCTTGACCCAGAAAAACCCACAAAATGATGCAAATCAAGAGGTTCAAAACTTCATGTTCACCAGAGACTACGGAAATGGCCTGAAAGGAAAGGGCAAGGGCTCACACACATTTGGTCCATTGCTCACATTCACATGAGTCAATCATATACTCCAGAAGGATGATTTACTATGCATCTCTCAAGACAAGTTCTAAACAATAGTACCACATGAGTGCTTCTAATGTTTTCCTTCTAGGAATATCATTGTTGAAATACTGAATTTCAACATGTGAAGGTGGAACTACAGAGCATGGGGAGCTTACAGTCTGAGTCCTTACATTTCCCTACCTGTTAACCAGGAAGTAAACCAGAGAATCAGGTGTGGGCCTCCATTTCATGGAATCATTCAGGACCCCATGATTGTCAATATTTACCTTCAGAAGTTGGGGTTTGTTGTTTTTTTTTAATGACCCTAGCTTGTTTGAGGGGGTTGCAATGTTTTCTTTCATCTCTACTCTTTTGCAGAATATTGCTATCATTTAATTCTAGCTTTTTCATATGCACAATAATTGAATTATTTTTGGCAGTATGTACTCATTTTCTTGGATGAGAGAGACACTGTGAAAATCTTGGCAATAAAGCCTACTGCCTCATTCCCAAATATTGATCTCTCAAACAGCAAGCCCTCACTCTCTTCCTTTGTGTCCTGGCCTATCCTGGACTCATGATGTTTTCGGACATCTGGGGTTGATTCCTCCATAAGTCATTCACCCTGGAACCTTCTGAACACACTTGAGATCCCATTTTCAGGAACAGTGCCATTAAGAAAACAGGAGCAGAATCTTATGCACTATTATAGTTTATTCACACCAGAGAAACTATTCAGTATTTACACATGTGTGACTTATTTGTTTCACTTAGGAGTATATCCTCCATATGTATGTGTTTTCCTATGAATGAATTAATTTCTATTCTTTATGGCTGAATAGTATTCCATTTTATAGAAAAACCACATCTTCCTTATCCAGTTTCCAACTGATGGGCAAATGGGCTGTTTCCAAGTTTTAGCTATTACAAACTGTGCTGCTATAAACATAGGTGCACATATATCATTATATGATTCTTTTAATTCTTTTGGAAAGATACCCACCAGAGAGATGGCTGGATCAAATGGAACCTCTAATCACAGCTCTGAGGTATCTCCATATTGACTTCGATTGTGGTTGCACCAGTCTGCACTCCCACCAACAATGGAGAAGGGTTCCTTTCTCCTCACAACCCCACCAGCATTTGTTATTGGTTTGCTGATAGCAGCCATTCTTTGTGGGGTGAGGTGGAATCTCAATGTTGTTTTCACCTGCATCTCTCTAATGACCAGTGACGTGGAACATTTTTTCATATATTTACTTGCTGCTTTTACTTCTTTGTCTGAGAAATGTCTGTTCATTTCAGATGTCCATTTTTGAATCGGGTCTTTATATTGGGGGGGGCTGATTGTTTTGAGTTCTTTATATATTCTAGATAATAGTCTTTGTACATATGATCCTAATGAGATAATTGACAATATGAAATAGGAAGAAAAGGGCTAAATAGGTGTAGGGAAATGGGAAGGGTAGGGGAAAGGTAATAAGGAAAGGAAAAAATATGAGAAAATGAAAAAATTGAAATAAAATGTTTGTAAATGGGGAGGAAAGGAGCGGGTGAAGGGAGGGCAAGGGACAAGGGGGAAAAATGAGAACTAAGTCCTGACATGTAAAGGTACAAGATCCCAATAATGAATGTAACTGTACTGTATACCTAAAATGAACTAATAAACTCAGTGAGGGTGAAAAAAAAAAAAAAACAGCAGGGCCAGGGATTTAGCTCGGTGGTTCTGATGCCTGCCTAGGAAGAACAAGGTCCCGAGTTCAATCCCCGGTACCAAAAATAAATAAATAAACAAATAAATAAAAGAAATAAACCAAGGCGACAGAGGCCGGGGATTTAGCTCAGTGGCACCGCGCCTGCGTGTAAGCGCAAGGTCTCCAGCTCCATCCCCGGTAAGGGCGTGGGGGACAGGATTGCTTAAATGCAACTATCCCTCAGGCAAGATGTGTTTGACCTTGTAGGAGAGAGCTTGATCCAGAAGTACTTGCGTCACAAATATTTGAGCTCTACCCACGCAGTGTGCTGTGTGTTTCTCCAGCCACATCCCGCCCAGAAGGCGGGCAGTGAGGCAAGAGCCAATCTGCCATGAAAGGGCGAGCTGTATAAAGTATCCAATCAAGTGGGAGCAGGAAGGAGGGCTTTTCCTGCGTCTGGCGCCACTGTGCAGGTGCAGGTCGTTAGCACCTCGCTGAGAGCTCTTCAGCTGGCTAGGCTGCCTTCTTCTGTAACTTCTACAGCTGCTGGCCGCATGCGGAAAAACCTTGGGAGACCCTCAAGCCACTCAATGGTGATGTTATGGAACAGGAGTTGGGGATGGGTTGGAATCGGGGTGAGGTCTGGGTGTTAGGGGCTAGAACCAGATATGGCAGAATACAATCTCCCTGCTTAGCTCCACATGAGTTCCCTGTTCTTTGGTGCTGCATAATCCTCTGTCATTTTATTCCTTTTGCTGGGGCCGGTCCAGTTCCAGACCCCCAGCATCCGGTGCCCATAGCGACACTGACATCCCAGAATACAGACTTGGGCAGCCACAGCTGCAGCTCAATTTCTACCAGTCTAAGGAGAGTGGGGGCTTTCAGTGTTCTTGCTAAGGACAACTTTAGGAAGGGGATGCCTGTTAAACCCATTCTGAAAAATGCATTGACCCACGGTATCTACATGGACATAGGCCTGTGATATTGGTGTGACTGGAAATTGAAAGGGTTATCATTTCTGACATAGAGCTATAGTCCTTAGATTGTTTTTAGACATTCTTTTAAAATTGAAACGCTGGGTCAGGGATTTAGCACAGTGGTTCCGCCGCCTACCTACCAAGTGCAAGGTCCCAAGTTTGATCCCCAAGTACCAAAATAAATAAAAAATAAAATTGAAATGCTGATTGAGGCGGACTTTGTATAAAATGAGTATTGAAGTAGAGGTAAATCCCCATAGTTAAGATCTGCAGGCATATCTGAATAAAAATGAAACCATTTTGGGAATAGAGAGGAGCAAAGGGGAGTAAAAAGGAAATGGGAGAGCAAGGGATGTCAGAGGATGGCAAAATCAGCAACTACAACAGTGAGCTCCTTCTCAGGCGAGATTATTCTTGGTGTGACAGTAAATGAAGCACGGTGGTCTGGCTTTGTTTGAGTGGGTCAATGGTCACAGGTCTAAAGAAATGAGAACTTAGTTACAAATAAATATGTCTTCTATTGATACTGATTCACCTAATCATTTTTGAGGCAAAATTGGAAATTAGGAAACTAACCTTGTAGTTTTAAAAATAGGGTGGACATAATCATTGAAGCAGAATGGGAAGGGGTCTCTGCAGTATACCAAAGACTTCAAAGTGTGTCTGATGCTTTTTATGGTACAGGGACTGCACTCAGGAATACAGGTGGACAGGACAAGGAGAGAGTGCGCAAGAACGCATAAAATATATTTTGCCTAGAGTCTCTCTATTTGGATTGGGGGTGCAGAGCTAGAGATTTGACAGATCCTGTAGTCTTGGTTCATTCTGAGTACCTTGACATTCAGGAGCTTATATGTTTACTGCACCTAGTAAGTCAGGGTTGTTGCTTTTTTGTTGTTGTTTTGGTAGCAGGGATCAAACTCAGGACCTTGCACTTGAGAGGCAGGCGGCACCACTGAGCTAAATCCCTGCCCAGTCAGGGGTTTTCAGGCAGTGGTGATTGTGCATGACCAGGCACATGCCTGGGTGTCTCATCTTTTTTTGCTGCAATCATGACAGTATGAGCAAGATTTATAGGATCTTGTGGGTAGAGATCAAAGATGTTGATCGATTTCACACAACACATAGGATAGCTCCTAATAGAAGGAAATAGTGGCCCCAGATATCACTGGTGCGGTGTTTGACAACCCTGCTTCAGGTTTATATTTTTTCCACTCTTGTGCTCCTGCTCATCACCACTGGATTATACCCTGGTGCGGTGTTTGACAACCCTGCTTCAGGTTTATATTTTTTCCACTCTTGTGCTCCTGCTCATCCCCACTGGATTATACCCCACTGCCACGACCACTCCAGTGGAGTCTGCGTGACAATGCCGGTCACCTGGCAGAAACCAGACCCGAGGTATCGTCCCCACGGGGTTAAGCCTCCTGGAAGTCCTTGGCACACACCGCATGCGAAGTCAGCCGTGAAGAGAATAGCTGGCCTCTCTGCCTGCAGTTTGGGGACATTGGGTTCATTTATAATTCTGTTCTATTTTGTCTTTATTACTATTTGTTCATTATCTGTAGAATTGTATTCTGGGCCCAGGAAAGATCAGGAACAATTAGATGTTCCTAGAGATGGGGAGGTGTTGGGGCACAAGAGGACGGGCGGCCAAAGTGCTGACCCTGCGCCCCAGACTGTGAAGTCCTGAAGGTGATCCTGAAGGTGACATGCTGAAGCCAGTCCTTTGTTTTACAAACTTCCCCTTCTGACTGCGTATAGGTGTGGTCTTACCTTGACCTTGTGGTCTTCGCTTTTACAGTACTATTGTCTATCTTTCTCATGCCTGCTTGTGACTGAAATCACTCTTGAGGTGTGCCCTTGAAACTAGTATATATACACCTAGAGTTAGAAATAAAATTGCAGCAGCTACTACCTTCACTACTCAGTGCTGTGTGGTTTCTGACTGTCGCCACCGAACCTGCTCCCACCTTTCTGAAGATCCCTGTTCTCCTCGTGAAATCCAGTCTTTGCTCCCCTACAGTCGGTAGCACCCCACAGCTTCATATACATTTCTTTTTTTCACTTTTCTTTTTGGCACCGGGGATCAAACTCAAGTCTTTGTGCTTTCACGTACATTTCTTATGCTGGCTATAAACTCCAGAGACTGATAAGCACTGTGCACGTGTCCTACCACTGAGCTACACCTTGTCCTCATTACATGTATTTTTAGTGTGTCCAAATGGGAGTATGTTGGGGAATTCATCCTGAATTTTACTTAATTCATTTAATATTATTTTCCAAATTTATTTACATTGCTGTATATACGTGGAAGTCCTGACAGAGTCTCCATAGCATCCTATCTTTTTTCCCACTATTATGTCAAAGCAGGCTTCTCTAGTTTTGTTACTGGTATAAAGGCTACAAGAAACATTCTCTTTGTTGCTGAACTACAAGCAAATTTGAAAAAAAAATTCCATAGGTGCTCCAGAGCTTGTTTGCTCCTGCAGAGCACGTATCCGTTTAAAATCTTAATATATACCATTCACATTACCACCACAAATGGGCACGAGTTTCTTTTTCTTATAAACAACCAATACTCTTCTTTTTCTACTTTGATGCGTGTCATAGGTTCATAGTGAAACTTAATTGTGCCTTTTCAATTTTCTGTTTTATATGCCTCCTTTTTATGCATTCCTTTTTAAATATCCTCTGTAAGCCCTTCTATAAATTATCTGCTTATATCATATAATCATATTTGTGTTGAGGATAGATATTTCTTTGTCACTTGTAAAGAATCAATATAGCTTCTTATGATTTTTTCCATCTCCATGTTAATTTTTTTCAAGTATTTTATTTGTATCTTTTCAAATCTCCTTAACATTTGTGCCCGTACAATTGTATTTTTGAAGTCTTTCTTGCTCTTCAATCAGGCAGTCATTTTCTTATCCTTTTATTCCATACTTCAGTTTCATATTTTGTATATTTCTTCACTTGGACTAAAGCACACCTTTGAAAGTTTGTTATGCAAACATTAGGTTCACTTGGCAAGTAAAATGAGCAATTTACCACCATAAAGGAATGATAAAGCATGTCTTAGTTTTGAGTTGTACTGCCAGCCTTATCAAATCTGTTTGTTTATAGCAAATGTGTTTCTTGACATTTCTTATAAATTTAGTGTGTCTACATGTTGTCTGATTTACAGGCTTAAGTGAGTATATCTGAATGGCATGTTCCAAACAACGGGAAAAGATGGCTCTATTCTTTACTTTTTTTTTAATTGAAAAATGTAACAGAGTCATTTGGTTTTCAGAGAAGAATTCTAGTAGATGCTTATTAAGTTTATAGTTTTATTGGTACAATATTACAAATATAGTTGTAATAAGCATATAATTTTAAAACTTCATAGCATATCGCATCATCAGATTTGTACATTCTCCTTATATTCAGATCTTCTCCAGTCTTATTCGTACATATTATTATTCTCTGGAGACGTTGTAGACTTTTACAAATTTTTATTGATATACTTCACAAAATTTTTAGAGTTGGTTATACAAATGCTTAATGATGCATGAGATCATTTCTAGGTGTCAGTAATATTCTTGCTTTAGGGCTGGAGATTTAGCTCAGTGGTTCTCCCACCTGCCTTGCAAGCACAAGGTCCCAAGTTCAATCCCCGGTACCAAAAAGAAAAAAAAAAAAAAAATTCTTGCTTCACAGTGATATGGGAGGAGGAATTTTCTTCAATAAAACTACTTATTGTCACAAACTGAGTGAGGAAGCAGATTAGAACATCTAGTTGACTCCTTTCAATGTAGATTTTAGAAGTATTTGCAAAAATCATAAACAGTGTCTATCCTCTAATTAAATTTATTTTTGAAAATGTAGTTTCTTCCCTAAAATGTTTACTCTGTCAACATGACACAGGGACATTCTTGCACTTTTGATTCTATCAATAACAATTTTTTTTTTCTATTTTCAATGATAAATGTCTAAAAACTGGTCCTTAAAGAATAGCCCTTTAGATTTCTTAGCAGTTGTGTGTACTGGCATTAGAGCAAAATGTTTGAAAGCTGTTTATTTATAATTTATGTTCTGATTATGTTTCATATAACTTCATTGTATCGATGTAGTTTTAATGAGTATTAAAACTGTGAGAGCAGATCCACTCCGTTCCCATGGCCTCAGTCTCTGTGCACTGACCATAGCTCATCCGCCTCTGAGCCCTGGGGCTTGGCTGGGCTCAGCTTTGCAGTCTAGCTCCTTCAGTCCGACTCTGCACTCCCTCTTTCTGCCCCTCCTGGACTTAGGCAGTTTGGTTTGTCTCTGTCCTCTCCTCCCCTCTCCCCTTCTCTCTTCTGTTGTGCACACAGCCTGCCCCGCCTAGGCCCTCCAGCCCCACTCAACTGCCTTCCCTTGACTCTCCGCTTTCAGTGTCCCAGCTCTTGTCTTTTGGCCCAGCACTCCCACTTCATCCAGAACTGCTCACCTCCAAACTGGCTCAGAGTCCTCCAACAGTCCGAGGCTTTTCGGGTCCAGCCTAGGCTCACCCTGCCCCTAACTCAGCTCTCTTCACTGGGACTCTGATCCCTTGCCCCAGAATTGTCCTGGCCCACCGGGGCTCCCCCATGGATGCCTGTGCTCCAGCAGCCCAAGCTTGGGTCCCTGCACTGGTCTTCCTCAGGTTTCTCCAAATGTCTTTTCCTCCTTCTGCCTGCCCTCGGGTCCCTCCATGCCTCCTGAGCCCCTCTGAGGGTCCTTGGGTCCTTCGTTGTCTTGGTTTTCTCGCTTCTGCTCGGGTCTCTCCATGCTTCCTCAGTCCTCTCCCCTAGGCCTAGGGACTTTCATTTCTCCTCGGGTTCCTCCGTTTATCTGGGAATCCCACCCCCCAGGTTTCTTCCACACCTCTTTTTTCCTTGTCTCCTAGGTCCTTTTCCCTAGGCCTTCAGTCTCTCCTTTTCTCCTCTGGGATTTCCACACCAGGCTTGGGTCCCACACACGAGGCTTAGGTCTCATTATTTTCTTAGCAGCATGTTTACATTCATATATGTTTACTATGCATAATGAAAATATTCATCCTAGGAATTGGTACGTATATAGACGGCATCTTAATTAATGTCTTCAAAGTTTAATTGAAGCACTTGAAACCCCACTGAGAAATGAATTTATAGAAAAAATGATTTTTGTTTCTGTTTTTTTTGGAAGGGTACCGGGGATCGAACTCAGGACCTTGTGCTTGCAAGGCAGGCAGTAGAACCACTGAGCTAAATCCCAGGCTAGGAAAGCTTTTTGATTGATGCTTCAGGTGCCAAATTATTTCATTCTCCACTATGTACCTTTCCTTTTGTCATATTTGTTTCTTTTTTTAAATTAAAAATTTTTTTTCTTTTGCCATATTTCAAATTTTATGTATTTCTGAGAATGTATCCACTATCTAAAGTTCATTAAAGGATGATTCTCGCATGCTTTTTATTTCTCACAAAATGTTCTTTTTTACTCAGGTGGAGTGGTATACATCTGTAATGTAGCATTCAGAAGCTTTTACAAATATATCAAAAGTTGATGGCCATGCTGGGCATGATGGTGCACGCCTGTAATCCCAGCACTCGGGAGGCTGAGGCAGGAGGATTGCTGTGAGTTCGAGACCAGCCTGGGCTATAGAGTGAGTTCCAGGTCAGTCTCAACTACATAGTGATTAAAAAAAAAAAAAAAAAAAAAAAAAAAAAAAAAAGGTTGATGGCCAGGGCTGGGGATTTAATGCAAGAGCAAGGTCCTGAGTTCAGGACCCTGTACCAAAAAAAAAAGTAAAAACAAACAAAAGTTGATGGTCAACATGGGCCCACATAGACTCAGAAACTAATACATCCATTCTTCTTATTTTTTCTCCTTTTCTTTGTATTTTCTTGTTGCCTCTTTCTTGTTATTCCATCTCGATTACCTTTTCCAATATATTGATTCCTCTTTTATTAATTATTCATTGGGTTTTTTTGGTGGGGTGCTGGGGATCTAACTCACATCCTTGCACTTACAAAGCAGGCGGCGGCACCACTGAGCTAAATCCCTGGCCCTATTCATTGTTTTTTGATGAAATGTTTTGTTAAATATTTTTCTTGAAAGCTGTATATTTAACTGAAAGTGTTTTTTTAACATTGGCATTATATTTTAAAATTATCACCTAATTCTATATTTTCTAAGTTGATTTCATAACTTTGTTTTTTTGTTTGTGTGTGTGTGTTTTTTTAGTTTTCTTTTTTTGGCACCAAACTCAGGACCTTGCGCTTGGGAGGCAGGTGGCAGCACCACTGAGCTAAATCGCCAGCCCTCATAACTTAGTTTTGAAACTATTTAATTATATATTTTGCAGCTGAGGATAGTAGCTTAGGACTTATGACTTTGATGGAGGAGGATCAGTACAAATACAAGGACAGCCTAGGGTATGTAGTGAGTTAAAGGCCAGCCTAAACTACATAGTGAGACCCTGTCTAAAAAAAGAAAAATACTGTATTTTGCATCAAAACCATGTGCATAGACTTAGAATGTTGCTCAGTGATAGCACTCGGTGTGACTGAGGCCCAGTGAGAAAATAAAATAAATGGGAATTTTAAAGTTGTTCCTTCTCTATTATTTCTAATGTTAATGTATTACAATATACATAGTATTTATACTTTGCAATTGAAGGAAAATTTCATATGTCCTAACAAAATTTTTTGTAAATGTTGTATTTTTTTAGAAAAAAATTTATTTCTTGTTTTATGAACAGCCTAACAATGTCTAATACCTATTGTGTGAATATAAGTGCATTAGAATTAATTTTAATTGCATTTCTGACATAAGCTAAGTTTGCCACTGAGCAGGAAAGAAAGGACACAAACTCAACAGTCCAGGCCAGTTTATTGCTAAGTCTGAGAGGGACCTCTGTGTGCAGATCAGAGAAAGTGTTTCCTACAGACTGAGACTTTTTTGTCATGTTTTGTTGGCAGGCTTTTCAGGGGGTGGTCCAGAGAAATGGTAGGATTGTGGCTTGCTGATGTGTCCTCTGTAAGCTTCTGACATGTCCTCTGGGTACTGCTCACGGCCTATTGACGTGTCCTCTGTGACCTAAGGAAAATGAAACCTAGGTTTCTCTAAGATGAGTAGTAGGCTCATTTGAACTGGCGGTGTCCCTGTTCTGGCTCTGTCATGCCTGGCTTTAAAGGGGTATAGGAAAATGGGTCATTGTTTTCTTAGCTACTCTTTGCTGAGAAGGGAGGATGAAGGATTTTGGGTTTGTTTGTTTGTTTATGTTTTGGAGAAGGAAGCCCATTTGGAGGTGTTCTGAAGTAGTTGCCCAAGAGATAACCACAATTCATTTCTGAAAAAAAATCTTTGGAATAGATTAATTATGCAGGGAAGAAAAAGAAGGAAATGAGTAATAAGCATTAAAGAGATCAGGAGAGGAAGTAGCCAAGGAAGAGGAAGAGGAAATAGACCACTGAAAGAGCCTGCAAGGAGTTTGGAAGCCCATTCTTGAAGTGTTTTACCCCGTCTTGGATGATAGCAGATATGTTGATGTAAAAAGTAGCATTGTTCTTAGAGTGGAGCATATGTGATAAAGGTTTTTTGGATGATGACTGAAGCCGGAGAGTCTGTTTGATCTTGCAAGTATCCATGTTAGTCATAGGTCTTCTTTGAGTCCCTCAGCAAGTTCTTTTGACTGCTTAGTGGACTCTGAAAAAGAAACTGCTAGGGCCAGATCCCATTCCAGTGCCTGTGATTATTCCCCAGGTGCCTGTTAAGGGGACCAGCTGTGTGGTGCATTGTACCCTGATGTGGGTTATGATGGAGACAGGAATGGGTTCATTGGATGTTGTGTGGGGGACCAGCTCCCACTAGTCGAACAGTACCTGAAGGAGAGAGTGAGGATTGAAAAGGAAAGACACTCTAGGCAGAGTGGAGACAAAAGACCGTCTGCTTTATTTGAGGCAAACCTAGTTATTTATACATACATTATCAGCAAAATCTACAGAAGAAACATCTGCAGAAAGACACCACAAGAGAATGATTTATCCTAAGATAAAGATTACAAGGCATTCACATGCACTCTGGGCCAAAATGCTCTCTCTCTCTCTCTCTGGTCACCATGGTTTCTGTTGACATCAAGTTGATAGATTAACTCCTTGTTCTTAACCACTTCTAGTTTTCCACATACTATTCTTAGGTGGGAGTTTCAGTTTCCCCAAAATGCTGCTAAGGAAAGGATGGAAATGAGGAGGCCTAATGTATGGGTTCCAGTGCAGTTGGTAGATAAGCAGCTATATGCCTGGTCTCTGCTCACCCAGAAGATAACCGTCTCCAAGGAAAGGGATTCCGTGAAATCAAATCAGAACATGAGGAGGAGGTCTGAGGGTGGGATAGAAGTAAATGACAGACTGTCTGGAATTTGTGCCATATATGGAAGGGGGAGTTGGAGTTAAAAGTTGGAGCTATCAAGGGGGAAAGGGGTGAGGTTGGTTGTAATATTGCAAGACTCTCTTGGCTAAGAATGGGAAATTTTTGGTGTTGGAAGATTGTGCTTTCAGGTGTATTAAGCTATTTCTTTTTTGGAAACCTCCATGAGCAAGGGAAGTGTCTTTCAGGGTTTCCTTTCCTCTGTCTTGGCAATATTCAGATGTTGTAGCGTTTAGACTGCCCTGGAAGGAAGAAGTGTACCCAGGTACATGTAAACAAGTTCCCAGGTGGTTAAATCTGTGATCAAAAGGTGGGAGGAGATGGATAGTTGCTTTAAAGAGGGAGGGGTCTAAGGAACCAACTGAGTTAAAGTGATCTTATTTGGTTCCAGAAATACACAGCGGAGCAGGTTGGGTTAGATGGAGTCCATTTGGGGAGGGACTGGTTATGGCCTTCTGACTTGTTAAGGCCTGTGTGATATAGCCTTTAGTGCACCCGGGAGTCTGATGTCAGATCCATCAGCTAGGGCTGTGCCCCTGGGACTGGCAGTCTCAGTGAAGTGTAGCCCTACAGACGTGTTTAGTGATGTTCCAAAGGGAGCAGGGACTACTGAGTCAGCTATCTGGGAAAGATGGAGGCAGACCCTGCAGGGTGGTTGGATGGTTTCATCAAAGTTTTGGGTGATTTTAGCCTTGTGAGAGAGTGTCTGAGTGAGGTATCCAGGAAGTGTGAGGAAAGTAGTCTTTTCTGTCAAAGGGGTATATTTAGGCTAAATCCATTTTATATAACTATTTTTCATAAAGTTCTATTTTTGTAAAATGTACGTATGCCTGTTTGCCATTCCTTAGAGCAGCAATTTAGGACAAAGGGCCATATGCCAGTCCACCTGCCATAAATTTTGTGTATAATAAATAGATTCCTGAGTCACAGGATCACATGATCCCAGCAACCCTAACCTCATTAGACTAGCCAGTTGGGTTATCTTGTAAGGCCACACTGTCACCAACAGAGCAGGTACAGTGATGTTAGTGCTTCAGGGAATGAAAAACAGATTACTTGTTATGTGCACTGGTTGGTTTTGTTTATCCCTAATCACACACCTTTCTGTAGAAATAAAAGCCTTGCCAAGATACTCCTAAGGTTTGTTTCTTTGTTCTGCTTGTGACACCAGAAATCTTGTGTCTTACAGAAAGGTCTGTATTGTGCTGTTAGGGGTTAAAAGAATAAGTTATATTGAGAAAGAAATGGTTGGAGCAGGAGAACGTAACAAGTAAAAGTGGTGATTTGTTCTAGAGAGAAGTCTGAGAGGGTTCCCTCAGCCTCAGGTCTTGGATTAATGGTGTCTAGGGAGGGACGGGGTGGATAATGGGGGAAATCTTCTATTAGAATGGTCAAAACACAGGCAAAGCTACAAAGAGAGAGACTCAGGGGCTGTCTAGCTATGTCTTGGATTGCTTCAGTCACAGGAGGCGGCTTGGTGAGTATGGTTGGTATACACTGGAAAAGGGGAGTCTTTTAGAGAAAAGTAGACCCAGGAGTAGACCTTTTAATTTTGCCTCTGTTGGGGTGGTCAAGATTACTTCAGAGGGCCCTGTCATTTTGGATTGAGTCCCAGAGAGAAGTTGGAGGGCTTTATATTTAAGCAGTCTCCAGGTTTCAGGGACAGAGGTTTCAGGGCGTCTAGGCTATTGGAGAGTTTTGAGAGGATGGCATAGTTCCAAATGAGATGCCAAAGTGTATTAAGTAAGGAGTCAGCTTCAAATAGGAGGTAGGGAATATAAAGGCAGTGAAGGGCCTTTCATTTAGAATCTCAAAGAGGCTGAGTATAAGGTTTGCAGGGAAGATACCTGAGTTTGAAAAGGCCTATGGGTAGGAGTTTAGTCCAGTCTAGGTGGACCTGGAGGAAAAACTTGGTTAGGCTCTGTGAGAAGGTGATTAGCCTTTTTGACCTTTCCTGAGGATTAGGGCCAATATGGAACGTGGAATGGCTGGGTTATAGAGAGTACCTGTTGGATGAACTACAAGGTACATTCAGGTCCATTATTGGTTTAGATGGATGTTGGGAGTACGAAGTATGGGGTGACTTCAGTGAGTAGGATGTATGCTACTGTGGAGGAATTTTTTGGTTGATGTTGGGAAGGTCTCTATAGATCCTGAGAAGGTGTCATCTAGCACAAGGTGGTATCTTTGGTTTTTTACCAGAGGCAAGTGAATAAAGTCAATTTGCCAGTCAGTGCCAGGGACGGATCCCCAAAATTGATGAGTGGGGAAGGGAGGAGGTCTGAGGTTGCTCTGGGTGTTGGTGGTTTGGCATATGGCTCATTGGGCAAAGATAGTTTGCTTCAATATCCTAAACCTAGGGGTGAGATATATATAAGAGAGCATATCTTTGATTGCTGGTCTCAAGCTACTTCCAGCTTCCAATGACAGCTCTTCAGCCTTCCAGACTATTCATCAGGAAAAGAGCCTGGGAGGATAGGGCCAATTGTAATCTCTTAGGTCATGCCTCCTTTGTCACTCAGATGCATACAGACATGTATTTTACTAGTATCCTAGTCCTCTCTCAAGCCAATAAGCTGGACAGTAATTTTAACCATCCTATGACTCCTTGTAAAAACTTCACTGTGGTGAAATTAACATATTAAAGCAGAGAAGCTTTCAACATGTGAGGAGGTTAGAGCACGTTATAGAGAATTTACTGTGTTAAGTCCTTAGCTATTCCTGTCTCACTACAGGGAAGTGATTATCAGTAGGGCTAAATTGCAGCTACCATTCTGGTCCTCCTGTTGATAATTGCTTTTCAAAATTCTAGATTTCTTTGTGACTTTGGATAAAGTAAGTAACCAGTGTCAGGCATCTGAAATTTTTTCTTTCATCTTATTATTATTGTTGCTTAATACTGCTACCATGTTATGCCAATTTATTACTTATTAAATAACTGTATTCTCTTTTTGCACATTTTTATTTTCTTTACTAAAAGTAACTGGATAGTGGCTGGGGCTTTAACTCAGTGGTGCCCACGTCTGCCTGGCAAAAGCAACATCCTGAGTTCGATCCTCAGTACCAAAAAAATAAAAATAAAAAATGACTGGATGAAAAGGGAATGTATGAGAAAGTCTGTGTCATGAAGCTAAATGCCTCAATTTTCTGCCCTCTGACATTAAACCTTCCTTTCTGTTCTATTGTATTCTTCCCTTGTCTAGACCCAAATTCTTCTTTAGGTTTTGGTGGTTATGAGTGTCAGACTGAGATATCCTGGAAGTGTGAGAAAAGTAGTCTTTTCTGTCAAAGATATTTAGGCTAAATCCACTTTATATGACCAAGTTACACTGAGTGTGAAAGTGCAATGGCACAGTTATGGTCCCATAGAGAAAGCCACTGAATGCCTTAATAAGACACAGGCAGCTCTGCAAAGCTAAAAACAAATCCTCCATCATATGCAGTAGTCCAACAGGTTACATCAAGTCAGTGTTCCAGGAGGAAGATGGGGCTGGGAAGGGTTTTCTTTAGAGTCTGTCATTTGTATTTCACTTTGGGTAGTGTATTGCTTTTCTTGTCTGTCTGATTCAGTGGGCAGAAAATAGAACAGATGTGCATCAGTGAAAAAAATTGTGGGTTGTATGATCTGTCCAGCCAGACATGCTGGCCAGGAAGGGGGTCCTCGTTTGTCAGGCAAAGTGTCTTGATAGTGCAGTAGCCAGGAGTCAGGAGCTCCCAGTGCATTGCTGAGAGACTCCTGTGCTGGTGCTCATTTGCTCTGGGAGCTCTGCTAACTGTTGCAAGGAACTGGGAGACCCTCAGTCTTCCTAAAAGTGATTGTGCTTGGACAAATGACCCAAGAGAAGAGTGGAAATTGTGGTAGAGGTGTAAGTTCTGCTTGATTTAGCAAAATCTGGGCCTTCCTGCATCAGTTGAAAAATCTTTTATTCCTATATGTCAACTGACACTGGTGCACATTTGATCCTTTCTGGCCCTCTGGGTGGGACTGGTACTTCTGCCAGGACCAAAGCATACTGCCCCGTATCAGTGAGGTGACCTTACTGTGGTCAGAGCCCCGCCTTTTCCAGCTCAATCACTACAGCCCCCACTTCTCACCATCCAGTTCAGTGAGACTCCTAACTTACTATTTATGAAGTTTCTGTGTGGGTGAGACTGAGCTGTCTGGTGTACCCTGTTTCCCCCACCCCGCACCCCAGAAATGCACTGTTTATTATGGTTTATAAAATGTCTCTCAGGGCTGGGGATTTAGCTCAGTGGTGCTACTGCCTGCCTCAAAAGCGCAAGGTCCCAAGTTCGATCCCCAGTACCAAAAAATACAAAATAATATGTTCCTTAATTATTTCATTAGTGTAAAAGTTAATTGGTGTATGTGGGCACATCAGTGGATTCACTCATTGATGAGCTCAGGGTGTGAATGTGTTAGGAGGTGGGGCCCTGTTGGAGATGGGTCACTAGGATCATGACCTAGAAAAGTGTTTTCTTATTTGCTTCTTTCTGGCTGCAGTGTTTCGAGTACCTTTTCCTCCACCTTGAAGCTAGGCAATTTCCACCTGGAATCAGCAGAATATAAACTGAAACTGTGAGTCAACATAAACTTCTCCTCCTTTAGGAAGTGGTTGTTAGATATTTTGTCCCAGGGACAGCAAAGTGAGTAAAGCACCTAATTTTGCTAAATTTGTTAAAAGTTGGCATACAGAGTCTCAAACACACAAGTTATACCTCCACTCTGGGCTTCATTGTGATGACAGTTAATTCCAAAGTTTCCAAACACTTCTCCTCAATCCCGAAGTCATTATAGAGTATTGACAAGTAGCATAAAAATTGTGGAAGAAATATTTATTAACATTGCCTGTGATGAATCTCAGCGTTCGCACACTAGCTACACCACTTGTGATATCCAGAGCAATGCAATAAACAAATGAACTAATAATCAGTAAGCTCATTTTGTTGATAATGCCAAAAATATCGCATTGAGAGTTACCAGTTTAAACAAGGGAAGATTAAAGTAACGCTGGAAAGGACAATTTCCGGAAGGGGCTGCCCATTAAACCTACACTTCCAATCTCCTTGACGTCGGGCGTTCATATATATGTGCAATTCAGGTATGAGTGAAAAGAGAGAAAAGCACCATTACTCGTGTATTTGCCACAGTTCTTGGATAGTGTGGAAACATCGTTTTAAAACATGACTTGCTGAATTAGGTAGGACTGAGTAAAAGCAGTATTGCAGCAAGGGGAAAGCACTAAATGTAGGTCTGCAGTTTGCAATAGTTAGACACAAGGGTCTTCTGTATAGTAAGTACAAAGAAGAGTAGATACAATGTGGGAGAGTAGGGCTTGAATGAGGGTAACAAAAATTACCTTCCAGACCAGTGGTTTTTCTCTAAGAGTGATCTTAGTGTGACATTAAAGTGGAGGTTATATGGTGCCTCAATTCCCAAGTGGGTCAAAGATTATAGAATTCAAAGAAAGATATTTAGGACAAGTTAGATAAATGTCTTATGATTACTGCTAATTGCAGCTAATCTTTTTTGCAGCTAATTTTTAAGACAAATAGAAATTTTGTTCATCTTTGTTGTGAATTAAAAATTGGGTGGACAGCCAGGGATTTAGCTCAGTGGTTCTGCTGCCTGCCTCACAAGCACAAGGACCTGAGTTTGATCCCCAGT
Organism: Fukomys damarensis; assembly: GCF_012274545.1. Classification (NCBI taxonomy): domain Eukaryota; kingdom Metazoa; phylum Chordata; class Mammalia; order Rodentia; family Bathyergidae; genus Fukomys; species Fukomys damarensis. The sequence goes on from NW_022900949.1 coordinate 40,395,362, forward strand.
ACAAAAAAAAAAAATGGGTGGACAACATCATGTAAGTCTCATGAGAGGATGTTACTCAAGAAATGATTGCAAGGTATGTCTTTTTGGTACTGGGGATTCAACCCAGGTTCTTCACACTGAGCTACATCGAGCCCTTTTAAAATTCTAGTATTATTATTTTAAATTTTGGCACTGGGTCTCACTATGTTGCCCACACTGAGATTGAACTTTCCCTCAGCTTTCCAAAATGACACGGTCACAGGTGTGGATCACCAAGCACAACTAAGGTGGAGGTTTCATAATCACTCCTACATCAGTCATCCCTGATCAGAGTGATTGGTTAAATAAAACATCATCTGTTTTTATGTCAAGATTGTTGCATTTTTTTTCCTTTTTGAAAATGTATGGGGTCCATTCTGAAAGGCATTCTAGGAATCTTCCTACCCTAGATAACTATTTGTGAATTTGAAATGAGTTGAGTGTGGTTTTTTGTTTTGTTTTTTTGTTTGTTTGTTTGTTTTGTACTGGGGATCGAACTTGGGACCTTGCAATTATGAGGCATGTGGCAGCAACACTGAGCCAAATCCCCGGCCTTGCAGTGTAATTTTTTTAAATGTACTTTCCCCTGGAGGAGAGACTCTAAAGCTGTTTCCCGAGCAATAGGAATGTTCATTCCTCTTCACCATGGTCCACTTTGAGGCTGTATGTTCATTTTTGTTAATGAAAGTGTGACCCCTTGAGAACCTCAGGACAATGACTCATCATTAAAAGCATCACAGGGGGCCAGGGATATAGATCAGTGGTGCCACTGCCTGCCTCCCAAGCACAAGGTACTGAGTTCAATTTCTGATACCAAAAACAAAAGCAAAAAAACATCACAGGACTTGGATAACAATCTTCACTTGGAGCAGGGTACTAGGTCTGCACTATGAATTTGTCAGAATTTTGGTCACTCTGGCTGGTGAATTGAGTTTTGGACGCAGCATTTTTTGTTGGAGAATTGCTTAGTGCTTGGCAAACAACACACATTCAAATTCAGAGAGAGATTGGATAAGACAAGGCTCAACCTTCAACTAACTGACTGTGGATGAGTATCTCTGCTCAGCATTCAACCTGTGCACAAGATAGCAATTTCACCTTATGGGGGTGGCTAGGTAGGATGTGAAGAAGCCCCAGATTTAAATTTCCTGACTTCTAATTTTACCCTGTCTAACCACTTGCGATCGAGCTATCATGAGCTTTATGAGCACATTGTATTGTGTTCAACCTCAGGAAAGTGTTTAACCTTCTAAATGGGTTCTTTTGTCAACTGCAGTGAGGCAGGCTTCTTTTGTAACCACCTTCCATTTTGCTTCTTTTGCAGCAAGTTTTGTGTATAAAATATAAGTTACTTCAAAGACTTAATTGATTTTTTAAGGGCTGGGGTTTAGCTCAGTGGTGCTGCCTGCCTCACAAGCACAAGGTCCTGAGTTGGAACCCTGGTAATCCCACCCCCCCAAAAAAAAAGAGGGCCCAGGATTTAGCTCAGTGATTCCGCCATCTGCCTCACAAATGTAAGGACCCAAATTCAATCCCTGGTACCAAAAAAAAAAAAAAAATTTTTTTTTTTAAAGATCTAAACATAAGATGGTAGTTTTCTTAGCTAAAAATTGAGTGGAGATGTTATTACATCTCAAAAAGCAAAGAAAAACATAGAATTATTTGTTTTGCATTTACCATAAGTATGTATAAAGCTCCACATAATCATAATGCAGGAGCATAAATCAACAATGGCTAGTTACTTCCAGTACCTTTCTGTGATTTTTATGTAGCTTTTGGAAGCTCATCAAAAAGAAAAATGTTATTTGGTTTCAACTCTTTGGGATTTCGAATGAGTTAATGATTGAGGTTAATATATCATTATTAGTATACTGAAAGAATTATTTGTGGGGGTTTTTTTTCCTCAAGTTCACATTTCAGCCTCTTCATTCCCTTATTCCACTGGCTCTGGGCTCAGTTATTTCTGCTTGTGTGCTTTTTTTTTGGATGTGATTAAAAATGTTACTGACTTTTTTCTATAAGTGATAATAAATTAGATTTTTTTTAATATGTGAGGAATTGTTTGTTTTGTTTCTTACTTTTTTGTCATTAAGTTTTTTGGTATTTTTTAGGTATACAGTACAGTTAAATTTATCATTGGGATCTTGTACCTTTACATGATGTATCTTGGTTCTTATTTTTTCTCCAGACCCTCCCTTCACCCCCTCTACCCTTCCCTATTTACAAGGACTTTGTTTCCATTTTTTCCTTTCCCTTCTTTCCCTTTACCTCCCTTTACCCCCTCCATCCTTAGAATTTTTTATAGGACTTTGGTGGCTGAGGCAGGGGGGTTGCTCAGAATTTGAGGCCAGCCTAGGCTACATAGTATGTTCAAGACCAGCTTGCACTATATAGCCATACCCTTGTCTTGAAAAACAACACCACCAAAAAAAAAAAAAAAAAAAAAATTAACGTCTCCAAGATTCAGAATCCAAACACTGGAAAATAACATGGGGAAGAAAAGGAGGGGAGATGGATCCCCCAGGACCCAGAAAGGATCTGAAGGGAAAATTGGAGCCCGCAGAGAAAATGAAGAGATAGGCCTCAATGCAGAAAAAGGAGGGGCAATTTGCACTCCACATTTACTGGCTTCTGAAGAGGATCAAAGATACAGAGACATAATGAGAGTGGGTGACTCCAGAAGCCGCCAGAGAAAAACAGTGGAATGGAGTAGTAGATGTTGGGTGCTACGCTGATTGGTGAGTGACTCCAGTGCAAGTGACTTCCATAGATGCCAGTTATGGGGTAGGGGGAACTAAACCAGGACTCAGAGAAGTCATGGGTCAGCTTTATCTCAGAACTCCCAGTGTTGAAATCCCACAGGGACTGGGTAAAGGACAACTGTGAGAGATGTCAGGGAGCCTTGGTTAGGGTGGCAAGACACATCCAGAGTGTTGTAGGTTGATCAGTTATTGTCCGAGCCTCACAACCAGAGTCCAGAGTCAGCCTGAACTTCTGTGGATTTGAAAGTACCAGAATAGGCACTTTGCCCCAATTCTGCTACAGTCTTGCTGGGATTATCCACCGTGGACCTGGTCTCTGAATGCCTCCTGCAGAATCACAGCATGAATTGGATGTTACGACAAAACTATAGACCCCAGAAGATAACCACAGGCTTTAAATCAGAGAAAAATTTTATTTTTCAATGCTTTTTAAATATTGTTTTTGTTTTTTTCATGGGTGTGAACATTGTTTTTACTTTTTTTGTTTAGTTTTGTTCTTTGTTGTTGTTGTTGTTGTTGTTGTTGTTCTTTTCTTTTTTCTTAGCTTTCTGACTACTTCACTAGTTTACCAAGGCTTGGGTAATCTTCCTCTGTCCTTCAGCCTTGCTTCTGATATCTTTCTCTTTTATTTACTTTTTCCTCTTAACTCTTGTAAATTTTCTCCCTTTAGGGTAAAATTTCTACTGAATGGATATTTACTATATATAATTGTCCGATTTGTTTTAAATCTTGTTATACAGCTAAATATATTTTAACTGTAATGTTGGCAAATTAATAGTTATCACAGTTTGTCATTTTCTAGTCTGTGCTAGATGCTATCATTATTATTGATTATACTGCTTTAGCCAAGGTGACATAGTTGTAATCAACTGATATTTCTTATATGCCAATACTGAGATTGCCTGAAGGTCTTAAACAGTATGATAGTTCGGTACCAAAGAACTGGGTGCTAGACCAAATAGGCAGTAACATTTCATCTCTAATATACTGGAACAGACTCAAAAGCCAAAAGTCTAGAAGATACCTCTGAAAAGTAGTCATATCCTAAAATAGTCTTGTTACTGGTAATAAAGCTACCTACCATAAATAATTTACAAGCTTCAACACAGAAAACAAGTTAAAAAAATAGAAAATGAGAAAATATGCAACTGAGATGCAACCCATAATCCCCCAGCTCACTCAAGGTAAATCCAAGGGGCATTGGGGTGGAAGAAATTAAAAACTTCCCAGCTGAATTTTACAAAATAATGGCAGTGGAGGTAACAAAATGAATTAATAAGTCTTTAGACAGAAACAAAGCAGAGATAATTAAAGAGATGATTATAATGGAGGAAATGATTAGTGAATCTAAAGTAGATACAGATTTTTAAAATAGAGAAGTTTCAGAAAGACATTTAAACCATAAATGCCGGCATAGAAAAACAATTGGATTTGGGCCAGGGATTTAGCTCAGTGGTTCCACTGCCTGCCTTGCAAGCAAAAGGTACCAAGTTTGATCCCCAGTAGAAAAAAAAGATTCCATAAAACAGACTCAAAGAAATCTAGGAGATTAAAAATTCTATTGAGTCAAGGAATCTCTTGTTGGAATATTTTGGGTCTTCTATGTATAGGATCATGTAATATGCATATAATGATAATTTGACTTCTTCCCTTCCTATAATAATCCCTTTTATTTCTTTCTTTTGCCTGACTGCTCTGGCTGATGTTTTGAGTGCTATGTTGTTTTTTTTTTTTTGGTTTTGGTTTTTTTGAGACAGGGTCTCACTCACTATGTAGTTGAGACTGACCTGGAACTCACTATGTACCCCAGGCTGGTCTTGAACTCACAGCGATCCTCCTGCCTCTGCCTCCCGAGTGCTGGGATTACAGGCATGTGCCACCGTGCCTGGATTTTCTTGTTTTTTTTGTCTTTTATGGGTTTTTTGTTTTGTTTTGCTTTGGTTTGGTTTTTGGTTGAGTGCTACATTGAACAGAAGTGATGACAATGGACATCTTTGTCATGTTCCTGACTTTAGTGAGAAAGCTTTAATCTTTTCCCTGTTTAACATAATGTTGGCCATTGGCTCCTCATAAATGGCATTTATCAGATTGAGATAAGGTCCTGCTATACTTATTTTCTTCAAAGTTTTTTTTTATCATGAATGAATGTTGTGAAGAAAAACAAGTCCTTCCCAGCCTCAGGCAATCCCCCCTTCCCCTCCCCCACTCAGGTCTCACACACACACACACCCCTCCTGTAGCTATAACTCCTTGTCTTGGTACAGATAAGATAAACAGCAAGGTTCTTGCTAACACAGTTCTTTCTCTTTTTTTTTTTTTTTTGAGACAGGGTCTCACTATGTAGTTCAGGCTGGCCTTGAACTCAATATGTAACCCAGGCTGGTCTTGAGATCACAGTGATCCTCCTGCCTCAGCCTCCCAAGTGCTGGAATTACAGGTGTGCACCACTACACCTGGCTGTTGAACAGAGTCCTTTGACACCCTGGTTATTCAGGAATCTGCCTTCCTTTGAGGCTGACCTCCCCCTGGTACTGATAAGGTAGACAGTCATATTCCTGTAAGTGAAGTTTTATAACCCCTTCTGAGGCACTGTGTGCTCTGAAAAGATACATATAAAGCTGACAACTATGTTCTGTAAACAAAGTTTATTACACTCTGTTCTTATATGATTCATAAAACATTATCTTCTTACAAGGCTAAATTACAAATCTGTCTGCTCTTGTCATGTTCCAATTTACTCACTTGCTATGACATTAAAAATCTACCCTCTTTGGAAAATGTATAAAAACTAGAACATTTCTTTGTTCAGCACTTGATCTTTTGGACAGAAGTCCTACTGAGCCAAGGTGCATCTAATAAAGTCCTCCTGGTTCCCATTGTTCTGTCCTGTCTCTTGGAATTCTGGGACAATTGGATTTTGTCAAAAGCCTTTTCTGAACTATTGATATGAAAATGTAATATTTGTCTTTGCTTCTGTTTATATGGTGTATTGCACTTATTGATGTGTGTGTGTTGAACCATCCTTGTATTCCTAGGATTAAACCTACTTAGTCATTAAAAAAAAATTCTATTGAAAGTATAGTATATGCAGAACAGTCAACCAATATGCAGATAAAATGTCAGATCTAGAAGTCAGGCTTGTGGTTTGTGATCATCAAATGACCTCTTAAAAATAGCGAGGAAACATGAAAAGTCAATCCAAGAGATGCTACATGATGCAAAAAAGTCTAAAAGATTAATTACAATCAATGAGCAATCAGAAAATAACACAGAGGGCATAAATAACCTGATCACAGAAGAAATAGAAAACTTTCCAAGCATGAAAAAAAGAACACAAGATACAGATAAGTAAGGCATATAGAACTCCAGATACACCAAGGCATATAGTAGTCAAGACACCAGATATTAAGCATAAAAACAGAATCTCAAAACCTGTTAGAGAAAAAAAAAATCACCTATAAAGGAAGACCTATCAGAGTCACAGCAGATTTCTCAACTCAAACCCTCAAGCCAAGGAGAACTTGGAGTAAACTACTTCAAGCCCTAAAAGAAAAACAACTCCAACCCACATTGATGTACTCCACAAAATTATCTTACAAAATTGACAGGAAAATAGCATATTTCCATAATAAATACCTGAATAAATTCATGACCACCAAACCAGCACTCCAGAAAGCTCTGAAGGATATCATAGAAAAAGACAATGAAGACAATTCCAAGAATCCCAACAGAATGAATCCCCCAGGCAAGGGAAGCAGTTAAATAGAAGGGAAAGAAAGGGACTAGCAACAGGAAAATAATACGACAAGAATAAGTCAATACATATCAGTTATAACCACCAAAGTGAGTGATTTAAACTCACCAATCAAAAGAAACAGATTGGCAGAATGGATCAGGAAACAAGATCCCGCAATATGTTGCATAAAAGAACATACTTAAAAAGAAATTCATAGGCTGAATGTCAAAGGATGGAAAACATTGCTTATGTGACAGGAACCCAGGATAAAGTAGGAGTACCTATTATGTTTGCAGACAAAGTGGATTTCAGGCCAAGACCAATTGGAAGAGACACTATTAAGAGAACAATCCAAGAAGAAGTGATGACAATTAGAAATATATATGTAGCAAATACTGGCACACCCAACTATACAAGACAAACACTAATGTATAAAAAAATTCAGATAAGCACTAGTACAATTATAATAGGGTATCTCAACCCGCCCCCCATCACACCTAGACAAATCAACTAGGCAAAAAATCAACAAAGAAATATCAGCTGAACCAAACCTTTGAACAAATGCACTTGGTAGATATCTATAGTGTTCTATCAGACAGCAACAGAATAAACGTTCTTCCCAGCAACACACAGGACTTTGTTCAAATTAGATCACATACTATCTTGTAAAACATGCTTAAGTAAATTCAAAGAAATTGAGATTATTCCATGCATATTATCAGATCATGGTGCAATGAAATTGGAAATCAATGACAAAAGAAACAAAAACTACATAAACACATGGAAATTAAATAACACCCTCCTGAACACCGAAGGGTCGCAGATGAAATTAATGGAGAAATTAGCTTTTATGATTAAGTGATAATGTTAATACAACATACTGACTTATAATGGATGGAATAAGCGTAGTCCTATGAGGTAAATATATAATGGTGAAATCTCCTATCATAAAAGCAGAGTGAATGCAAATAACCTTATGTTGAACCTCAGACTTCTAGAAAAAATAGAGCAAGTTATACCAACAGTGTGTACAAGGGAGGAAATCATAAAGATCAGAGCAAAAAATAATGCAATTGAGACTCAGAAAACAATACAAAGAATCAGTTAATTTAAGAGTTAGTTCTTTGAAAGATTAAATAAAGTAAACAAACTCTTATCCAATCATATTGAAAAAGGAGAGAAAATACACACATCCATGCAATTAGGAATGAAAAGGGTGAAATCACAGTGAATCCTGCAGAAATCCAGAAGATAATCAATACCTATTTTGAAAACCTGTACTTTAATAAGATGGAAAACTCAGAAGAAATAGATTCCTAGATACATATGACTAGCTAAAGCTGAATCAAGAAGATAATAAAAATTCCAAATTACCCAATATCAATCAATGAAATGGAAGAATTTTTTAAAAATATAACAATGAAAAGCTCAGAGAAAAAAAAATATTTAGCCGGTTGTGGTGGCACATGCCTGGAATCCCAGCACACGTGAGGCTGAAGCAGGAGGGTCACTGCAAGTTTGAGACCAGCCTGGACTACACAGTGAGTTCCAGGACAGTCTGAACTACATAGTGAGACTCTGTCTCAAAAAAACAACCAAACAAAAAAAGAAGTTAAAAAAGAAAAGAAAAGCTCAGCTCCTGGCAGATTCGCTACTGAATTCTACAAGAACTTTGGCAAAGATGTAATATCACTGCTCCTCAAATAGTTTAATTAAATTGAAAGGAAAGCAATACTCTCAAAGTTATTCCTGGAAGCAAGTGTTACTGATACCAAAACCAGAGAAGAATCCATCCAAAAAAGGGAACCACAGGCCAATCTCCTTAATGAACATAGACACAAAAAAATCCTTAATTAGAAACTGGCAAGCAAAATGCAGCACATCATGAAGATTATACACCATGACCAACTAGGATTCATCCCAGGGTTTCAGGGATGGTTCAACAATTAGAGAAAATACAACATCTATTCATGATTTTTTTAAAAAACCCTATAGAAAATTGGAATAGAACGTCTTTATCTCAATCTGATAAAAGCCATCTATGACAAACCAATAGCCTACATTATACTAAATGGTCAAAAACTGAAAGCTTTCACTCTAAAATCAGAAACAAGATAAGGATGAACACTATCATCACTCCTGTTTAATATAGTTCTGGAAACATTAGCCAGAGCAGTTAGACAAGATAAAGAAATAAAAGGAATAAGGATGGGAAAGTAAGAAGTTAAATAATCATTCTTTGCTGATGATGTGATACTTCTTTTTTGTTGTTGTTGTTTTTGGTACCAGGGATTGAACTTGGGTCTTTGTGTTTGTGAGGCAGGTGCTTGAACCACTTTGCTAAATCCCCAGCTCACCACCGAAAGATTTCTAGACTTAATAACTAAATTTGGCAGTATAGCAGAATACAAAGTCAACACTCAGAAATCAATAACATGCCTACACACATATAACCAACACACTGAGAGAGAAATTACCTAAGCAACATGTTTAACAGAAGCATCAAAAAATGAAATACTTAGGAATCAATCTATCAAAGGAAGTAGAAGACCTATACATTGAAAACTACAGTACACTGAAAAAGGAGATAGACAAAAACATCAAAATGGAATGATAGCTCCTGTTCTTGAATAGGCAGAACCAATATAGTGAAAATAGTTATAATTCAGAACTATTATACACATTTAATGCAATCTCAATCAAAATGCCAATAGCATACCTCACAGAACTAGAGAAAACAATCCTAGTATTCATATGAAATGAGAAGAGCCCCAGAATAGCAAAAGCAATTCTCAGCAGCAAATGTAAGGCAGGGGCCATCATCACAATCCCCAATTTGACATTATACTACCAAGCTACCATAATAAAAGCAGAATGATACTGGCAAAGAAAAGCAGACCTGAGGATCAGTGGAACAGAATAGAAGTGTGGGAACCGAATTTTATGATCAAGGTGGGTTCCTTCTTTGCCCTTTGCCCAGAAAGTAGAGGCCGGGTTTTCTGAGGGGAGAGCAAAAGAAACTCCATTTTGTATATAAACCTTCCTGATCTTCTGTTCCCTTGTTCAATCTACCCCCTTCCCAATAGTTGCTTAAATTTGCAAAATAGGATAAGTTAGAGATAAGTTGAACAAGAGAAACCACATGCTTTGCCAAGTACAGAGGGGATTTTTATTGCCTAACTGTTTAACCACGCAGGACGTGCATTGTGGAAAGTACCTACTCAAGAGGTGGAAAGTACCTACTCAAGATGTTTTCTGTAGAAAAAGATACGCTGATCTTTCTCTGAATTAGCCCCCTCCCCAGCTTGTTGTAATTATCTCCTCTCTGTTGCAAGTGCCCCAGCAACATCAATAGAAGTAAGTCATAGTAATAAGTGCCAGTAGGAGAGGAAGAATTTCAAGCCACCCAACCCTATATAATCATGCTTTGATAGTAGGAGGGGGCTCTTGTTTCTGATCCACTTGGTTGGTGAAGTACGAGGGTCCTGGCTCAAGCTTGCAATAAACTTGTGCATTTACATTGGACTCGACTCCTTGGTGGTCTTCGGGGACTTCGCGATTTGGGCACAACATTTGGGGGCTTGTCCGGGATCCCCAAAGCCCCTAGGACTCACTCCAGAGGAGATTGGCCGGCATTTCATGTAAATGTAAGTGGTATTTTGTCTTCTTTTTCTTTTTCTTTGTCTCTGACCTTGCAAGAAAGTCGATGCCAAGCAGGGCTGTGACGGATGCGTTATACGGTGCCTATTGGGCTGGGGTCTTGGAAGACGTTCCAGACCTCTCTGAGTGGGAACAGAGAGCCCTACATTTGAGTCTGAGTGGGGACATAGAGCCCCACATCTGAAAAGGCGGAGTGGGTCACTCCCACCATTCGGCGCTAGGCTGCCGCCTTACTTCTGCTTTTACTTTTGGATCCGTTTGGTATTTTTCTTCTGTTCTGTTTTGTGTGGACAAAGACAGACATGACTGAAAATGGGACAGACCCAAACTACTCCCCTCTCCCTGATAATTGAACATTTTAAAGAAGTGAAGGCACTAGCCCATAATTTGTCTGTAGAGGTAAAGAAAGGGAAATATCAGACTATGTATAATTCTGAATGGCCTACTTTGGGAGTGGGATAGCCATTAGGTTGCACTCTAGATTTAAAGATCATTCAGAAGGTGAAAAAGATCGTCTTTCAGAGTCACCCGGATCAGTTTCCTTATATTGTTGCTTGGGAAGACTTGGTCTTGAACCCCCCTCCTTGATTATAGTCTTTTCTTACTCTTCAGCAGTTGACTCCTGTTCTGGTCTCCAAAACGGAAGAAAAGCCTTGGAAATCCGCTACAAAGCTGAGTGCCCCAATTTACCCTCCTTTACCTTTACAGGGGGAAACTGATCCAGAATTAATCTTTCCTTGTCCCCCTCCTCCCTATCACCCCCCTCCAAACCCGGACCCAGACCCAGCTCCCATTCCAGAAGAGGGTGCTGCTGCTGCTATACTGGATCTGCAACCTCCCAGCAGACCCTCCCAAAACACTAGACAATGGTGGGCTGTATCCCCACCGGGTCCACCTGATTCCACGGTCCTGCCATTAAGGGAGGCAGGACCCCCAGATGAACAAGACAATCAGTCTATGCATTATTGGCCTTTTGCAACCAGTGATTTGTACAATTGGTGGACACAGAATGCAAAATTTTCTAATAATCCTAGAGATTTAATTGATTTATTAGAAACTGTGCTTTTTACTCACCAGCCTACCTGGGATGATTGTCATTATTTACTTCGTGTTTTATTTACTACTGCAGAAAGAGAAAAAGTTTTGATTGAATCTAGGAAATTGGTTCCTGGAGAAAATGGAGAACCAATGATAAATCCAGATCTTTTTAACCAAGCTTTTCCTCTGTCTAGACTTGATTGGGACCATAATACAGCAGAAGGTAAGGAGCAACTCCAGGTTTATCGCCAGACTCTTTTGGGGGGGTCTACATTTGGCTGCCAAAAGGCCCACCAATTTGTCTAAGGTAGGCAGTGTGCAACAAGGACAAGATGAAAGCCCTGCCGCCTTTCTGGAAAGGATCTAGGAGCCCTTTCACAGGTATACTCCTATGGACCTGGAGGCCCCAGAATCCAGGGCAGCAATAATAATGGCTTTCATTAACCAGGCTTCCTCTGACATTAAAAGGAAACTTTAGAAGATAGAGAGATTAGGTGGAAAAAAGTGTACAGGATTTGGTAGTCATTGCAGAAAGAGTCTACAATAACAGGGAGCTAACTGAAGACCTCCAGACCCGCAAATTGGCTCGGGTCTTAGCAGCAAACACCATAGGAGAACCTAGAGAATGTAAAAAAGAGTTGAGAAAATTGGCCAGAAACCAAAATGAAAGAGAGCCTTGGAGTCTGCACCAGGACCCGTTGGGCAAAGATCAATGTGCCTAGTGTAAAGAAAAGGGCCATTGGGCTAAGGAATGTCCTAAGAGGCCCCGAAAAAAGGCTCCGATTCTGGCAATGGGAGAAGAAAGTGCTTAGGGGGGACGGGGCTCAGAACCCCTCCCTGAGCCTAGGGTAACCCTTAAAGTGGAGGAGAAACCAATACAATTTATGGTGGACACAGGAGCTCAACATTCAGTTATATTACAGCCATTAGGAAAAATTTCTGGAAAAACTTCCTGGGTACAAGGAGCTACTGGTATAAAGAAATACAAATGGACTGCTCAGAGGACAATAGATTTGAGAACTGGTCAAGTACAACACTCCTTCGTGGTAATCCCAGAATTCCCATATCCCCTTTTGGGAAGGGACCTGCTAACAAAATTGGTCATTCAAATTCATTTTAAACCAGAGGGTGCCCAGGTGACTGACGAAGATGGGAATCCTATTCATGTGTTGACTGTTCGGCTTGAGGATGAACATAGGCTCTATCAAACACCTATGCTGGGGTCACAAGCCCAAAAAGATGTTACCTTCTGGCTTGAGAGTTTCCCTCATGCCTGGGCAGAAACAGGAGGAATTGTATTAGACAAACATAGAGCACCAATATTAATTGAAGTTAAACCTGGCACCGACTCTATTCAGGTCCATCAATACCCCATGCCACTTGCAGCCTGGCATGGAATAATGCCCCATATTAGAAATTTATTGAAACAGGGGATATTGCAATCATGTCAGTCGACTTGGAACACTCCCTTGTTGCCTGTGAAGAGACCTAATTCAGATGACTACTGACCAGTTCAAGATCTATGAGAGGTAAATAAGAGGGTAATTGATAGCCACCCTACTGTGCCTAATCCTCATACTCTCTTGAGTTCATTACCTCCCTCCCGCCAATGGTATACAGTATTAGATTTAAAAGATGCTTTCTTCAGCCTTCCTTTGGCCCCTAAAAGTCAAGCCATATTTGCCTTTGAATGGCTGGACCCAGATGAAAGAATCAATGGACAATTGACTTGGACAAGGCTGCCTCAAGGATTTAAAAATTCACCCACTATCTTCAATGAGGCCCTACGTGAAGACCTGGGTGAGTACCGCCAGCAAAATCCTCATCTAACCTTGCTACAGTAGATGTTCTTCTCATTGCAGCAGAATCAGAAGAAGCTTGCATAGAAGGAACAAAAAGAACTGAAAACCACTGGAGACCTTGGATAGTGAGCATCAGCCAAGAAAGCTCAAATATGTCAACTAGAGGTAAGCTACCTGGGCTACAAGTTAAAGGAAGGACAAAGATGGCTATCAGAAGCCCGAAAGGAGATAGTGCTTAAAATCCCCCCTCCAGACTCTCCTCCCAAGATAAGGGAATTTCTGGGATTGGCTGGATTCTGTCGCCTATGGATTCCGGGATTTGCAGAATTAGCTAAGCCTTTGTATGCAGTTCCTAATGACCAGCGGGTCTTCCAATGGACAGAGACTTTACAAGAGTCTTTTGAGAAAATCAAGGCTGCACTGCTAGGCGCATCCGCACTGGGCCTGCCAGATATAACCAAGCCCTTCCACTTGTACGTGGATGAGAGTAAAGGGATAGCCAAAGGAGTTCTGACTCAATATTTAGGCCCTTGGCAAAGGCCGGTAGCATATCTGTCAAAGAAACTTGACCCAGTGGTGCCCGGATGGCCACCCTGACTGCAAATGATCGCGGCAGTAGCACAAATGGTCAAGGATGCAGACAAACTTACTTAGGGGCAACAAATGTATGTGACCACCCCCCATGCCGTTGAAGGAATAATAAAGCAAACTCCAGACCAGTGACTAACCAATGCCCAGCTAACTCATTACCAAAATCTTCTCCTCAATCCTGCCTGAGTTATTTTTCAGCCTCCAGTTGCCTTAAACCCTGCTTCCCTGCTATCCAACCCGGACATGGATGCTTTGCTCCATGATCGCAAAGACATACCGGCCCAGGTGCATGGCACCCGAGAAGACCTGAAAGACCAACCATGGCCAGATGGAAAATTGAGTTGGTACACCGATGGAAGCAGTTTTATGCGCAATGGACACAGGTATGCAGGGGCAGCAGTGGTATCAGAGACTGAAATAATTTGCGCTGAACCTTTCCCTGTTGGGACTTCGGCACAACGAGCCGAACTCATAGCCTTAACTCAGACTTTGACTCTGGGACAAGGAAAAGAACTAAACATTTATAAGGATAGTAGATATGCTTTTGCCACCGCTCATGTGCATGGGGCCATATATCAGGAAAAGGGGGCTATTGACAGCTGAAGGAAAAACTATAAAAAATAAGGAAGAGATTCTGGCTTTATTAAAGGCCTTGTGGTTGCCTAAGAAACTTGCCATAATACACTGCCCAGGCCATCAGAGAGGCAATTCACCCACAGCCAGGGGCAACAATCTGGCCGATTGAGCAGCTAAAGAAGCAGCCCTCTGAGTCCCAGAGATTTTAGCCTTGCAGCTTCTTGACCGAGGAACCCCAGCTCTTCCTGAAATAGGAGACTACTCTGATTCAGACTTGGCATGGATCAAGCAATTGCCTACAGCTCAATTGATAAAAGAATGGTGGAAATTAGATGATGGAACCATCCTCCTGCCTGAGAAGCTAGGGGATCAATTACTTTCAACTCTTCATCGATCTACTCACCAGGGAGAAAAGAAAATAAGAGAATTGACTCAGCGTTCCCAAATCAAAATAAAGGATATTGCCTCTAAAATCAAGGAGATTACCTCCTCCTGTAGAGTCTGTAAGATGACCAACAGGATGCATACTAACAATGGTCCAGGCCACCGCCTAAGAGGAAACAGGCCCCGAGCCTATTGGGAGATGGACTTCACAGAGGTGAAACCTGGAAAATATGGCTACAAGTACTTATTAGTATTTGTAGACACCTTTTCAGGATGGACAGAAGCTTTCCCCACCAAATATGCAACCTTTAAGATGGTGACGAAAAGATTGTTAGAAGACATCTTACCCAGGTATGGATTCCCAGTAGCCCTAGGGTCTGACAATGGACCAGCCTTCCTCTCTAAGCCAAGATCTAGCTCAGGTATTGGGGGCCAATTGGAAATTACATTGTGCATATCGCCCCCAAAGTTCAGGACAGGTAGGATGAATAGAACCCTAAAAGAGACTTTGACTAAATTAACCTTGGAGACTGGTGGTGATTGGGTGTCACTCCTCCCCTTTGCACTATATAGGGTACGTAACACACCCTATAAAAGGGGATTGACCCCCTTTAAAATAATGTTTGGCATTCCTCCTCCTATCATCCCAAATCTTTGAACAGAAATTCTGACTGAATGTAAAGATTATAAATTGTTAAATTCTTTATCTGGTATCCAGCAAGTATATAAAGAAATTTGGCCTAAACTTCCAGCATTATATGATTCAGGCCCAAATCCCACTCCCCATGATTTCAAACCAGGGGACTGTGTCCTTGTAAAACGGCATCGACAGAATACCCTGGAACCATGTTGGAAGGGCCCTTATGTTGTTTTGTTATCCACTCCCACAGCAGTTAAAGTAAACAGAATTGCAGCTTGGATCCATCACACCCATGTGAAGAGAGACAGCCCACCTGAAACATCTCTGCTGTCTTCAGAACGTTGGAAAATAGCCAAGGATCCCTGATAATCCTCTAAAGTTAAGAATAACCAAAAGAGTTTAGGATTGCCCTGATATGGGCCACTGTGCTGCCTTTAGCACAGGAAACTTTGTAGATATTTTCTGTCTCTGCCTTATTTTCCTGGTAGGATTTGTGTTAGGTATTGGTTTGGCTTTTGCAGCCCCTTCAGATTTTACCTTATCTTCTAAAGTTTGTTTGGCTTTAGTATATTATATAATTGTTGGATTATTCGCTCTATTATCTTGTGTATAGATTAAGATTTAATGCTCAAAATGATGGCCCCTCGGGTCTGGAAAATAATAATAGTATCAATAATAATGATGTTGGGCTCGAGTCAATGCTGTAGCTCGTGGTCTAATCCACATCAGCCTTCCAATCTAACCTGGATCATCTATAACCCTGGGTTGGGAGAAAAAGTCAACAGTACTTCCCATATAGCCCCGAAAGGGACCTGGTGGCCAGAACTTTATTTTGATTTACGTGATGTACAACAAGGTATCTTCATGGGATGTGGGAGGAAACCCCCGAGTGCTTCGACTATCCCAGATGAACCCCAAAATCTGCCCTTCTATGTTTGGCCTGGAGGAAAAAGAGATAAGAGTTGGCAGACCCTATGTGGAGGGCCTGAATATTTCTATTGTAAAAACTGGGGCTGTGAATCAACCAGAACAATTTTGGACTCCCCCTATAAAGGATGATTTGATAACTATAACTAGGCAGCCTTCAGATGGCCAATTAACCAAATCAGGATATTACCCTAATCCAGTTAAAGTGACATTCACAGAGAAGGGGAAACAGTTTAGTCAATGGGCATTTGGCCAATATTGGGGCCTAAGGCTGTATCAAACTGGTTATGATCAGGGGCTCCTCTTCAATATAAGGCAATCAGTAGAACAACCAAAATCTCAACTTACACTAGGTCCTAATAAGGTTCTAACCCATTCTCTCAAGAAGAGACCCACACTTCCCAGGGCCCCCACGAAAAAACCCAATGCCACGAAGACAGTCACCACTCCGGGCCCTACCCCAGAGGGGCCACACAAGCCACTCTTAGATGTAATGGAAGAAGCCTTCAACATGCTTAATAAGACCCAACCTAATATCACTCAAAAATGTTGGCTATGTTATGATATTATGCCCCCTTATTATGAAGGAATAGCCTTTGTAGGAGATTTTAATGTGTCTGATAGCCACACCCAGTGTAGATGGGGACAAGGAAGAAGAGGCCAACTCACACTGATGTCAGTAATTGGAACAGGCACCTGCTTGGGCAACATACCAAGCTCCCACCAACATCTCTGTAATCAAACTCATTCTATCAACAACACCTCTTACTATGTCCCCCCTTGATAATGGATAGTGGGCCTGCTCTACAGGGTTAACTCCTTGTGTGCATGGGAAATTTCTGAATCAGACCAGTGATTATTGTGTCCTAGTACATCTGATGCCCCGAATAATTTATCATGATTATGAAAACTTTCTAGATCGTTGGGAATACAAAAATTATAGAGAAAAAAGGGAACCAGTCTCCGCCATAACCTTAACTGTATTATTAGGGATGGGGCTTATAGGGGCAGGAACTGGGGTTGCCGCCATAGCCATACAACAACATCAATATAACCAGCTCAGAATGGTGATTGATGAGGATATTGAAAGAATTGAATTGTCTATAACAAAACTTCAATAATCCTTAAGCTGTCTTGCAGAAGTGACTTTACAGCTCAAGAGAGGTATGGACCTGGTGTTTCAACAACAAGGGGGGTCTGTGCTGCCCTAGGACAAGAATGTTGTTATTATGTCGACCACTCTGGGGTAATCAAAGATTCTATGGCAAAGGTCTGTGAGGGACTAGAAAAAAGAAAAAAAGGAAAGAATAACTTCTGTGCAACTGATGATATTAAGACAGCAATATCAGCCTCCTCCTGAAAATGAAGAAATCTCTGGCATCCAAGAAGAATTATAATATTCCTTTCCTAATTAATTTTCTCTCTCTCTCTCTTTAAGGCCAGGATATGCTTTGACCCCAAGTACTTTAAACACGCAATTCTTCGAAACCATTGGAAAAAATTGGATCTCCTCAACTACAATGGAATGGCTTCTGATCCTGTATCCTAAAAAGTTTTGCTTTTATTGTGCCACTCAAGTGCAATATTCAGCAGTTGGTACTTCAACCGTGTAAAAGATATGGCATTGTTATCTGGATATTGTCCAAAACATAGAATGGTGATGAATTTCACAATAAATATGGATGAACCTGATTGGATGATAGGGGGAATCTACCATCATTGATTTCCCCTTATCTTAGCCATAGATTACTTGGTACATCTATTCTGTCATTTTCCCACCGTCCCAGTGCGCCCAAAGATGCAGCATCGACATTTATTTGATTCTCATCCCTATCATGACTCTGTTGCCTATCAAAATGACCCCTATCAATTCTATTGGATTATAATATTCCTAGAATCATTACAGTTATGTCCCTTAGGTCCAAGAGTTCTAAGTCTTTACAAAGACTTCTCGCGGGACATAAGACCAAAGTATTTAAGAGCTGACGAGCATTGGAAATGCTGTCCATCTAATAGGTATGTTCCTCTTACCACTCCTAGATCCCTCAAAGAATTGGCTCTGCGGGAACTCCTGAAGAGCGCCAGGTGTAAAGTAGAAGAAGACCTTGACGCACAACAAAATTATTATTGACATAAATGGAACCAAACTCTGGTTAAACCCTGGCCTCGGAAATCTCGAAGACCAAGGGGACCCCTTCTTTAGTTTTAGGTCTTGCAATGCCCCCTTTGAGCAGGAAGCAGCTTAACGAGGACAACGCCCTAATTCCCATGATTGGTTCCCTGAGGTCCTTGAGAAGGGGGGAATGTGGGAACCGAATTTTAAGATCAAGGTGGGTTCCTTCTTGGCCCTTTGCCCAGAATGTAGAAGCTGGGTTTTCTGAGAGGAGAA
Organism: Fukomys damarensis; assembly: GCF_012274545.1. Classification (NCBI taxonomy): domain Eukaryota; kingdom Metazoa; phylum Chordata; class Mammalia; order Rodentia; family Bathyergidae; genus Fukomys; species Fukomys damarensis. The sequence goes on from NW_022900949.1 coordinate 40,413,885, forward strand.
CAAAAGAAACTCCATTTTGTATATAAACCTTCCTGATCTTTTGTTCCTTTGTTCAATCTACCTCCTCCCCAATAGTTGCTTAAGTTTGCAAAATAGGATAAGTTAGAGATAAGTTGAACAAGAGAAACCGCATGCTTTGCCAAGTACAGAGGGGATTTTTAATTGCCTAACTGTTTAACCACGCAGGATGTGCATTATGGAAAGTGCCTACTCAAGATGTTTTCTGTAGAAAAAGATACGCTGATCTTTCTCTGAATTAGCCCCCTCCCCAGCTTGTTGTAATTATCTCCCCTCTGTTGCAAGTGCCCCAGCAACATCCAATAGAAGTAAGTCATAGTAATAAGTGCTAATAGGAGAGGAAGAATTTCAAGCCACCCAACCCTATATAATCATGCTTTGATAGTAGGAGGGGGCTTTTGTTTCTGATCCTCTTGGTCGGTGAAATACGAGGGTCCTGGCTCGAGCTTGCAATAAACTCCTTGTGCATTTACATCAGACTCGACTCCTTAGTGGTCTTTGGGGACTTCGCGACTTGGGCACAACAGAAGATGCAGGCACAGTTCCAAGCACACTCAGCTACCTTATCTTTGACAAAGAAGCCAGATAGCTTCACTGGAAGAAAGATAGCCTCTTTAATAAATGCTAGGAAAACTGGCTTTCCATGTGCCAAAATTAAACCTAGACCCATATCTATCACCATGCACTAAACTAAAATCAAGCTGGATCAAAGATATAAATACAGAAACACTTAATCTGCTCAAGGATAAAATAGGTAAAACTCTTGAAAACATAGTGTAGGCAAAGACCAGAGAGTAAGGAAAGAGCCTGAGAGGAAGGGGACAGGGGTCACACGCATATGGTCCCTTGGCTTACACAACATGAGTCACACAGACACTCCAAGAAGTACGCTTTACTATTATCCTATACATCTATCAAGCCAAATGAGTTGTAAACAAGTATCACAGGAGTGCTTATATTTCCTTCTAGGAATTCAGTGTCAGGGTGGGACGACAGGGCATGGGGAGCTTTCACTCTGAAGTCCTCCGGTATCTCCTCACCAGGAAGTGACCCAGTGGATCAGGTGTGTGCCTCCATTTCATGTCCTCCATGCTTGTCAATACGTTTATCTTCAGAATTCAGGGTGTTGTTTTTTTTTTTAATGACCTTGGATGAAGTATGTAGCTTGTCTAAAGGAGATGGAATGTTTGCCTTTCTTTGTTTACTCTTTTGCAGAATATTGCTATCATTTAAAAAACGTGATTTCTTCAGATACACACTAATTGAATTCTTTTTGGCAACATATATATTCATTTTCTTGGATAAAGTGAGTTGAATTTTTTTTTTTTTTTGAGACAGGGTCTCGCTATGCAGTTCAGGCTGGCCTTGAACTCGCTATGCAGCCCAAGATAGCCTCCAGCTCACAGCGATCCTCCTGCCTCAGCCTCCCAAGTGCTGGGATTGCAGGCATGCACCACCACGTCAGGTGAAATGAGAGCTGATTGAAAGAGACAGAGAGAAAATCTTGGCAATGAAGCCTATTGCCTCATTCCCAGATACTGACCTCTCAAACAGAAGGTCCTCCCTTTATTGTTTACTGACGACTGGGTTTTGATTCTTTCTTAAGGCATTCGCCCTGAAACCCGAGGGAATTTAAGACCCCATTTTCAGGAAGAGTGCACTAAGTCCATTATGAAAATGAGCAGCTCTGAAAAGCCTTGAGTAAACTGCTGAAATGCAACTACCCCTCAGGAAAGGTGAGGTCGACAACCTAGTATATAGGGTCAGAAGGGACCCCTGAGGAGTGTTAAAAGATTTGAGCCCTATTTGAGCGTAGAAAAAGCACCCTTTGTGTTTGTGTGAGCAGCAACCACTTCTCAAGCTTTTTGGTTTGAGGCTGACAGTCTGGTTTTAACATCTGCCCTTGTGCAGGCAACTGTCCCTCCAAATTCAGGTTGCCCTGCCTACCCAATTCCTCTATCAGCCCACAAGACCAAAATCCTAGCAGCAAGACCCATAGCGTCGACGTTGGTGGAGACGGGCCCCCTACCCTGTGAAATAGGACCGCCGCCCAAGATTCAGCACTGACTGCTGTGAGCGTCCACTCCTTCCCTGGAGTGACTCTGCTGCTTCCTGCAATACCTGAAATAAAAGTACTTCGCTTTGCACTCTAACAACAGGCCCGGGGAGGGTGAATCTGGTGATTCCCAGATCCCAGACCCACCAGACCTAACACCGGGAGAGAGCATTTGAGCGCCACCCATACAAGTAAAGATTTGTTTTTCTTGGCTCGGGGCGGGCCATGCTGCCGGAGCCAATCTGTGATGAAAGGGCGGGCTTTATGAATTATCCAATCAAGTGGGCTGAAGTGGGCGGACACTTCCTGTGTCATGGCGCCGCGGAGCGAGCGAGAGTTTGTTGCCGAGAGCTCCTGAATAGGCTGTGCGGTCTTCTGGGACATCCACTGGCTGAGGGCTGCATGGGAATGACCCAGGGAGACCCTCAAGCCACGCAATGGTGACGTTATGGAACGGGGTTTGGGAATGGGATGGAATCGTGAGGTCTGGATATAGTGACTAGAATCAGCTATGGCAGAATACACCTCCTTGCTTTAGCCCCTGAGTTCCCCTGTTCTTTGGTGCTTCATAATTCTTTGTCATTTTGCCCTTTGCTGGGGTATGGCCAGTTCTGATTCCCAGCACCTTGTGCCCACGGGGACACTGCCAACCTAGAATGTGGACTTCCACCGCCCCAGCTGCAGCTCCCTCTGCTAATCTGGGAAGAGCAGAGAGTTTTGGGAAGACCCTGCTTCGGAAGGTGTGAGTTGGAGCTGAGTGCAGTTGTGCTGAACTAGATCCCTGGTCTCATTCCTCCCATCAGCTGACCTGGTAGATCTGAAGTTTATAAATACCTGCGATGTAAGTCTCATACCACAGCTCATTTTCTCAGACCTCGGCCTCTTTATATTTAGTAGTTCATAAGTTTCCCATGTGACCCCACATTGCCAGGCTTATGATAGGTTTTTGAAAGGGCCATGGGCATCCAAAAAAAGTTTTAACGTTGCTGATGATGTGACTCAGTGGTGGAGTACTTGCCAAGCATGCAGTGAATGTCTCTTGGATTGCATAACAATACAAAAAATAAAATAACAACCTTAATTATTTGGGTTACATCAGTGACATCTGAAATGTAGTACAGGTGGTGAGGACAAGGACAGAGTGTGCAAGTAGACACAGTGTACTTTGTTAGGTAGAATCACTCTGATTGTATTTGTCATGCATAGTAAGATGTGGCAGCTCCCTGAATACCTTATCATTCATAAGCTTATATGTTTACCTAGTAAGTCGGGGCGGGGGGGGTAGCCATTGGTGATTGCGCGTGTCCTAGCACATATTGGTGTCAGCTTTTTTTGTTGCAGTCATGACATAGAGTCTAGGCAAGATTTATACCATTTTGTTGGTGGAGGTCAAAGATGTTGATGCGTTTCATATAAAATATAGGACAGCTCTCCACCCCCACCCCCATACCAGGCATTGAACTCAGGACCTTGCACCTGCAAGGCAGGCAGCAAAAACTGCTGAGCTAAATCCCCGGCCCAGGACAGCTTTTAATAGAAGGAAATATTGGCCCCAAATATCACTAGTGCTGTGCTTGACAGCCCAGTTTAAGGTTCATATTTTTTTCCACTCTTGTGCTCCTCCTCGTCACTACTGGATTACACCCTATAGCTTCATGTACATTTTTTATGATGGTTGTAAACTGCAGAGACTATCAGTCGGTTTACAGCAAATGTATTTCTTTGTAGTACTCATACCCTTAGTGTGTCTACACATTGTCTTGAGTTACAGGCTTAAGTGACCATATCCATATAGCATGTTCCAAAAAATGAGAAAGGATAGCTCTTTTTTGAAAAACGTAACAGGGTCTTTTGGTTTTCAGAAGGAATCCTAATAGATATATTATAGTTTTTTATTGGTAAATAAATATAGTTTTATTGAGCATATATTTAAAGAATTCATAGCATGTTGCATCATCAAATCTAAGTTTGTAAATTATTCTGATATTCAGATCATCTCCAATTTTATTTGTATGAATGATTTTTCTCTTTAGAGATGCGGCACACTTTTAAGGATTTTTTTATATAGTTCACAATAATTTTTAGAGTTGGTTGTACAGTTGTTTAGTGTGAGATCATCTCTATGCATCATTAACTTCCTTGCTTTACAGTGATATGGGAGGAGGCATTTTCTTCAATAAAACTACAGTGCAGACTGAGTGAGGAAGCAGATTGGGACATCTAGCTGGCTGAAGACAGATTTTAGAAATGCTGTGGGGATTTTTGTGTTGGTGTTGGTGTTGGTGTTGGTGTTTGTACCACGGATCAAACTGGGGACCTTGTGATTACGAGGCAGGCAGCACCACTGAGCTAAATCCCCAGCCTTAGAAATACTCTTTTGGCGAAAATTTTAAACAGCTTCTATCTTCTAATTAAATTGATTTTTGAAAATGCGGTTTCTTCTCTAAAATGTTCACTATTTAAAACATAGGGAATATTCTTGCATTTTTAATTCTATCAGTAACTTTTTGTTTCTATTTACATTTATAATAGGCAAAAAAACTGGTCCTTAAACAGACCTTTATATTTCTCTATAGTTTTTATGTTCAGTGACCTTGAGATCAAAATGTTTAAGAGCTATTTATTTATAATTTGTGTTCTGATTGCATTTCATGTAGCTTCATTGTATTGATACAGGCTTTTTTTTTTTCCTTCCGGTACTGGGAATTGAACTCAGGTCCTTGCTGTTATGAGGCAGGCATGGCCCTGTATTGATACAGTTTTTGTTTGTTTGTTTTTCCAGTACCAGGGATCAAACTCAGGATCTTGCACTTGCTAGTCAGGCACAGTGCCACTGAGCTAAATCCCAGGCCTTTGATATAGTTTTAATGAGTATTAAAACTGTGAGAGAGGAAACCCACCCTGTTCCCATGACCTCAGTCTCTGTTCACGGACCATAGCTCATTTAACCTTCTGAGCCCTGGGGCTTGGCTGGTCTCAGCTTCATAGTCTAGCTCTTTCAGCCAGACTCGGGTTTTCACTACCTCATTCTGCCCCTCCTGGATTTAGACAGTTTGGTTTGTCTGTTTCCTCTCCTGTCCACCCCTCAGTCAGTGCGTTGTGCACCCCCCACCTCTCCCTCTCAGTTTAGACAGCCTCAGCCTAGGCCCTCAAGAGCCCAGGACTTCTCAGCTTTCAGAGTCCTGATGGCCCTGTTGACCCCAAACACTCCCACTCACCCCAGACTGCCCACCCCCAAACTGTCTCAAAGTTTTCCAACAGGCCTAGGCTTTTCTGGTCACCCTGGTATCTCAGCAAATACCACAGCCATGCTTGTTGAGAAATATCGAACCTTGTCTCTGGTTATCCTCTTTGTTTGTTGGCTTTTCCACAGGCAGCTCCAGTCAGTTCCCACCCTTCAGTATCTGCTGATGAATCTGTTCACATTGCAGAGGAATCTGCTCATCAGGTTACTGCCTGGAGTGAGTGCAGTCTACACACATCTGTGTACTTCTTGTCTGCTTTTGCCTCCTCTAACATCTTACTGAGTGCCATCATCATTGGTGGTCAGTCTGTTGTGCCTCCCCTTCTGTACTACTTGTTTGTTCTTGTTCTCGAGATGTTCTTGTTCTTCACCTTTTGTTACACTCAATTTTTGCTCACAATTATAGACTATGCCCACTGTTTCTCTTATTTTTCTGATGGTGTTTCAATGTGCATAATAGCCTAGCCCCTGTTGACATTGTCTACCTTGTGAATTAATCCTGGGTTGTGTTCAGTTATGACAATTATGGTGATGGTAATATTTTTTCTAACTTGCCTTGTATGAGTCTAAAATAATCCAAGATTTTCTCTGCCTTGTTTTCCCTCCTGAGAGCGCTCTGTACAGAGAAGAAATCCTACTCAACATGGATGTGGTCTCATAAGCTATTTAGCCTTGATTTTCTTTCTTCTCCTGTGCCTTCATTGTGTGTGTCATGTTCAGGGTCCCCTCTGGTGAGGCATAGCAGATTGCCTTCTCCATGGTGTAAGCTACCTCACTGTGTGTAGCACTCTGGCTATTCCTTTGTCAGTATTTTCAGCCCAAATTCCAAAATATCTTACAGGAAATCCTCTGCAGTCTGACATACAAGGTCAACGATCCTGTTGATTTTATCCTTAGGGACAAGGACAAGAAGGACAACAAGAAGAAGGCCTTTCCCCATTAAAGTCTCAACTAGAAGTTTTGAGGCTGGGAATGTTGTAAATAGAAGCACATTGGCCTCTGTGTTTCTACCTTTTCTTCCATCCATCCACCCTCTTCCCTTTCCCCTTTCCCTTCCTACTATACTCAATGTTTTCTTTCTTTCTTTTTTTGTTAGTCCTTTTCCTCTCTTTCTGTCCCTTCCCTTTTCTGTTCTTTTCCCACCTTTTATTCCTCCTTGCTTCCACTTAATGCTGTCATACACCTTCTTTTTTCATTTTCCTCTCACAGTTATCTTCCTCTTTTCTGGCTTTCTCCATTTATTATTAGTTGCATTGCAAACAGCTCTCCGAATTCTTTGAACATTTATTGTCAACTAGGAATTGTTTCTTGTGCCAGTTTTACAAAAATATAATTTACTTAACATTTGATTCATTAACTTAAAATTATATACAGTCAACACCCTAGAATATTTTCTTTAGTTTCTAGAGAAAGCGTGTCTCCTTATTTCTCCTGTTTTTCCCGAGCCTTATAAACTGCTAATGTACTGTATATTTTGTAAATTTTCATATTCTGGCCATTTTGGATAACTCAAAACTCTTTGTTTTTACACTTTTCATGACATGTCTAAGATTAATTTATATTTTACCATTTATCAGAAAATTATTTCTTTTTGTGAATGAATAATATATGGAAAGCTTACACTTTTAGTTGTTCATCAATTAATGGACATTTCAGTTATGTCTGCCTTTTGGTTTGATGAGTACTAAGTTGTAAACGTTAAAGTGTATCCCAACCTGTTAAATGTGCCAAGTTAATGTCTCATGTCACCAAAGAATGGAGCCAAGGATGGGAAAGGCAATTTAGGAAGAATTTTATTAAAGAGATGAGCTCCTGACAGCAGGAGGGGGCCTGAAAGTGGGTTGTTGCTAAGGTGCTGTGTCTAGGGGTTATTTTTAATACAGTAAAGTCATGTTGCGGATTACCCCGGTCAACCTAAAATCAACCTATGGAGTTATGAGTGCAATTTCTTAACTAATATTGATCTAATAGAAAAGCAAGGCACATAACAAAGATACACACACTGGCATCATTAACTTTAGTTTATCTGTAACTGTTAGCATAAAGAAGAGCAAAGCATTCCTGGAAGAGTTAGCAGTGAGTGTCAGAGTGTTCTGGTCATCCATATCATTGGGGCTTATTGGACCAGATGGTTTTAGTTACAGTCCAACTTGGAGCTGTTGTTATCTCTTATGAGGCTTAAGGGGGCCTAGCCAAGTTGTCTTCATCTTGGGGCCTGGTTTCTATTACCTTACCCCTCAATCACAGACCTAGTTCACATCCACTCTATCCCAGGCTGGGTCCCTTTTTAACTGCCTGACAGTCTCTACTTAGCTTCACTATCTGCAATATAAACATTCATGTACAAATCTGGTATGGGCTTAGGTCTTCATAATTTTTCTGTATATATCTAAGATACAGTTTGATGAGTTATATCGAAACAATAAAGACTGTGTGTGATTTGTTCCGCTCAAAATTCATGACAAAAATCTAATTCCCAGTATGTACATTATCTGAGAAAATATGAGCAGTTGGGATGCTTGGGGAGCAATTAGAAATAGATAAGGTTTTGGGGGGTTTGTTTGTTTGTTACGGGGGAATCAAACTCAGGTCCTTGCGTTTGTGAGGCAAGCGGTAGAACCACTGTGCTAAATCTCCTACCCAATGAGATTTTTTTTTTTAATGTCCCTATTACTGAATATTGGAATTAGAACAGAGAGCATCACATACCTGCATTTTTAGACTCTTTCCATGTGATACGCTGTGTGACCTCAGGTCTCTATCAACAAGAAGGGCATTAACAGATGTAAATTTTCTTCCTTTGCCCAAAAATGAGTCAAAGTAAACCTCTTTCTTCATTATTTCCTAAGCATGAAATATTTTGTTTAGAAACAAATGAGTTGAGAAAGTACCTGTATATTTGATAATTGAAGAAATTGTCAGAGTATCATGCTGCATGACTGCCCATCTTGTATTTTCAGTAACTGAGTTTTTTTCACATCCTCACTAACAGTCATTTCTGTGGGGCTTTCTCACTGTGGTCTACTTAGTGGACTCTTACTGTGGTGTAATAAAACACTTGCCTCACTCATGACTAGTGCCAAGCATGGATTTAATAACTATACATACTTGAAGTATTTCATCCTATGGAAGATTGGAGTTTTTATTCTATTTTTAAGATGAAGAAACTGGCATAAGATGTTACATTGGTTGACTGTGTTTTATTTCCTTTTTTAATTAGAAAAGTGTACACAAATGTGCCATTAAAATTGCATTTGTGCTGATCTGATTTTTGTGCCAGTATTCGCTGCAAATATACTTATGATTGTTACCTTTTCCTCTTGAGTTGTTCCCTTAACCAAATATGTAGTGACCTTTATCTCTGATCAATCTTAGCTGGGAATCCACTCTGTAATTAGAATAGCTATTCCTGCTTGTCTCCGTGCTCCTGCTACACGAAGTATTATTTTCCATCCTTTACCTTCAGTCTAAGAATGTCTTTTTGAGTAAATATATTAATTGTTTGCAGCATGTTGTTGGATCTTACTTCTTAACCCATTCTACCAGTCTGTTTCTTTTGATTGGTGAATTGAGACCATTTGCAATGATGGGTATAACTGATAGGTATTGACAGACTGTTGCCAGTATATTATTTTCCTGTTGTTGGTTCTCTTTCTTTCCCTTCAGTTAAGTTGCTCATCTTGCTGGTGGATTTAATCTCTTAGGATTTTTGGAATTATTATCTTCATTGTCTTTTTCTAGGATATCCTTGAGAGCTTTTTGGGGTGCCTTTGTTTGGTCCTGATTGACTATTTCAGGCTCTGAGACCCCTGATTTGGCTACTGACCCTCTCCATTGCCTACATGCAAATTCTTGGGTAATGTCGTTAGCCTTTCTTTGTCTTGCCAAGGTGCTATTTCTAAAATGTATGATGGTCTTACCTACAAGACCAAGTTAGCAATTAGTACAATGATTCAACAGGCTAGATCAAGTCAATATCCTGGGAGGAAGCATAGGCTGAGAAGGGTTTTCTTTAGAGTGTGTCTTTTGGGATCCACTCAAGCAGGTAGTGTATTGCTTTTCTTCTCCCTCTGCCTCATTGAGCAGAAAATATAGCAGCCTTTTATCAGGGAATCTGTGGTCTGGTACACTGGCCAGAGAGTCGAATCTTCTTTTGTCAAGACACTTAAGTCAAAAGCTCCCAGTGCATTGCTGAGAGACTCCAAAGCTGTCTCATCCTGACTTGTGTAAGCTCTTCTAAATTTGGCTGAAGAGACCTGAGAGATCCTCAGTTCTTGAAAGGCAATTGTGCAGAGCCAGATGACCCAAGACAGGGTGGGGCTTGTGGTGGAAGCATAAGTTCTTATGGGAAGTGGACTGAACTAGGTTTGGCAGAATCTGGGCCTTTCTGTGTCAGTTGAGAATTCTTCCTTCCCACATGTAGACTGTCAGTGGTACACACCTCTGGGTAGAGCTGAGACTTCTGCCATGACCTAAGCATCCTGCCCTGTATCAGTGGGGCGACATTACTGTGGCCAGAGCCCTGCCTTTCCCAACTAAGTGATACCAGCCCCACTTTTCTCCATCCTGTTCAGTGAGCAGGAGGCTTGATGTGAGGCTCTGGACTACTGCATGAGGTTTCTGTGTGGGTGAGACTGGGCTGTGTTTTGTGCCTTGTTTTTTTCTCCCTAACGAACTTCCAGTTATGGTTTATATCTAAGATGTCACCCAAATGTCTCTTAAGTGTTCAAATTGATTGGTTTGGGTGGGCACTGTCCTCATCAGTGGATTCAGGCATTGATGAGTTCAGTGTGTGACTGTGTTAGGAGGTGGGGCCCTGTTGGAGATGGGTTAGTAGGATCAAAGCCTGGAAGAGTGCATTCTTGTCTGCTGCTCCTCCCACCTCTCTCTCCTGTCTGCCTGCTAGATTGAATCCCTTTTCCTCCACCTTGACACTTACCCAGTTTCTACCTTGGAACCAACAGAACATGGTCTAAAACTGAGCCAACATAAAACCCTCTTCATTTAAATTGTTGGTATCAAAGTGCCTACTTTTGGTAAGTTTATTAAAAGTTAACATACAGGATCTCAGACGGAGACAAGTTGTATCCTCCACTTTGAGCTTCATTGTGATGATAGTAAATTCCAAAATTTCCAAACACTTCCCTTAATTCCAAAGTCATTATAGAGTGCTGACAAATGACATAAAAATTGTGGAAGAAATGTTTAACATTACCTGTGATGAATCTCAGTGTTAGGACACTGGCCAAATGCTTAAACACCTGTGTGATATTCAAAGCAATGCAATAAACAAACGAACTAATAAATCAGCAAGCTCATTTTGTTTATAATGCCACAAATATCAGATTAGGAGTTACCAATTTAAACAAGGGAAGATTAAAGCAATGTTGGAAAGGACAACTTCCAGAAGCGACTGCCCTTTAAACCCACACTTTCCATCTTCTTGACCTTTACATGTACATAAAATGTAGGTATGAGTGAAGAGAGAGAAAAGCACCATCACTCACATAGAGAATATTTCCTGCAGTTTTTAGAAGACTGTGTACTATGTATTTACTTGATAAAATATTATGCAATCTGAAATAATTCTTGAGATATGATGTTGTTGATTTTAACTAATCCATTCTGTATTTTTCTGCTTTCTTTATCAATTATGGAGGGAGGTTTTTTTTTAATTGCGTTTATTGTTACATTTTAGGGATACAGTACAGTTACATTCATTGTTGGGATCTTGTACCTCTACATGACAGGTCTCATTTTTTCCCCTTGTTGGAGGGAGGTTTTTTTTAACTCTTCAGTATAGTTGTAAATCAGTGATTTTTTTCCTTCACATAATCTTGCCTCATGTGGTTTGATGCTCTGTTTAGTGAGATATATATTAAGGACTGTAAGTTTGTTTTAGAAAACTGCTTTTTACCTTACTATTTGATCACTATAATCTTTAATTTGCGGTACAAATTTAATTATGTCAAGTTAATATAGCTTCATCAAGTATTGTTGAATCAATACTAAACTAGTGTTTTCTATAGCTTTCATTATACAGTGGACCCTCGAGTTATGACTGGTCTGACACAGGAACAACTTGGGTTATGACCAGAATTTTGGTTTTAAGTTATAACCCAAATGCTAGCCACTTGTGCTTCCAGATAGTCTCATATACACATTTAACCCTTAAAGAGTTCTGGAAAGAGCATTACAACATCCTTTCTTGTATGGACTTAGTTGAGAAATCCTGGCTCAATGTCTAAGGACACTGAAATACAAATCATAATAGTAATTTACTGTTTAAATATTTTATTATAAATTTTACTCTAAAAATTTTTGATGAGATATACTAACAATGTAAATATCCTGGGAATATTCATAAAGTTTCATAATTGGGACTTGAGCAGTTCATGAGAGTATCCAGGTGATACCCTACCTGACTCAACCCTTTGTTGCTTTATAGAAAACCACTCTTCCACTTTGGCTACTTTTCCTACATTTACCCTGTGTAATTTCAGTGAACAGTATTCTTTTGTTTTCCTTTTTAGAGTTATCATAAATTGGTATTAGAGAAATTAACAGTTTGGGTGAGTTTCTTTTTCCTTTTTTTCCCCCCCTTTTTTGGTCTCACTATTTATTGTTCACAAGTGCTAATATGTGAATCACAGGCAAAGTGCTTTCTCATCCATTCCATTGGCCATATGGTTGAGGAGTTTCAAGTTTACTTTATTTTGACATGCAAAGAATCATATCTATCTCCAGGAACAATAACATAATGAATTCTCTCAACACCAGAGTGAATTTACTGCTTTGTAGATTTTGGTAAACTCCAAAGTAAAGAGAATTAAGTACAGGGTATATGGATTTATCCTCCGTTCTTGCATAAGCCTACTTATTAATTGTGTTCCTTCACACTTTTTGGCAGTTGTCTTAAACATGATCTTGAACCTTATTTTATATTTGATGTTTTCTCTTGAGGTAATAACATCTTCAGATGAATAGCTCTATTGTGAATCAGTATTCTTGTACATGGGGACCCATTGACAACTGTCTTTTTCCTAAGATCCATTTGCCATTTTCTCTACTAATAGCACAGGGTCCTGAAAGATGAAATTTTAATGTCTTTCATATATATTATGCAAGGTATCCCTTTCTTATAAGGTATTGAATGTTGTTAGATTTGAGGGGGGGTACTGAGGATCGAACTCAGTACCTTGTGCTTGTGAGGCAGACAGTGGAACCACTGAGCTAAATCCCCAGCCCTATTAGATTTTTATTATACTGTATGGCAGTAATTTTTTTTAACAAATCAAAGGTGTGATTTATAAGTAACATGATTGTTTTTGAAATTTTCCTTTTCTGTGGATTGTTTAAAGTAGGAGCTCACTGTGTAATTCAGACTGGCCTTGAACTCAAGGCAGTTGTCTGCATCATCTTATCAAGTACTAGGATTGCAAGCATACAACACCATACCTGGCTGGAGTTTTTCTGCTATTCATAGTGCCCATTGGTTTTCAGTTCTTGGAGGTGTGTTAATCATATTCTTTCCGTCATTACTCCCACTTATACTCCTCTAGAATTTCTTACACCTGTGACCATTTGGTGTCACTGAGTTGTAAGATAGTATGCCATTCTTTTCCTATTTTAATTGTCTTCAGTCTTGCACCAATAAAGCAATTTTCACTTAGGATTTGTAATTATATTTCATAAATCTTATGTAATCGTCAATTAAATTATTTTTTCTGAAACCAGATTCAAGTTTCAAAATGCTGCTTAAGTGCAGTCAGAGAAAGAAGGACTCTACTCCATAAATAATAAGATTTGAAAAGAGATTGTCTATCATCTATCAAAATCGTTCATTAGATATTCATCTGTCCCAGTGTTTTCCAGATTGTGATCGTGCAGCCTCCTTCATGAACTCTGTTTGACAGTCTGTGCACAAATATATGGGGTAACCCAGCAGGAGAACCACTACCCTATCATAGTGCAGCATTAATAATGAGTTGCAATCTCGCGTCAGAATTCCTCTGTGAAAAAAATGTGCATACATGGAGTTAATAATTGAAGAAGTCAGCCTCTCTTCAATTTATGAGAGGGATTGACCTGTTTCAGGCTTTTTCAACTTTCCCTTGGAAATATATGTATTATGATTTAGGAGGCAGTGACCTTTGCGGATGTGGCTGTGAACTTCACCAAGGAAGAGTGGGCTTTGCTGAACCCATCCCAAAAGAAGCTCTACAGAGATGTGATGGGGGAAACGTTTATGAACATGGCCACTGTAGGTAAGGATGATATCATTTTCTTAGACAATCAGAGAACATTGCTTCTTACTCTTGGTGCAGTTTAATCAGAATGTAAAAACTACCTGGTTGGATTATACCATGAATCTAACTGGAATCTGTTAATTTTTATGTAATAATATACTAACTTCTTATATTTGCATATTTACATTTCAGGAAAAACCTGGGATAGCCAGCAAATTGGAGAGGAGTACAAAAATTGCTGGAGAAATCTAAGGTAATTTACACTCACCAGTAAAATACTTCAAGAATCAGAGTGTGAGCAGAAATATTAAAACCAAGGAAAATGTAAAAATAATGTAATGTTGAAATGTATTTAATCCTACATTCCCTAAAAATGTATACAGTTTGCGTTTGTGTTGCCTGACAGTCAAATACATAAATATTCCAATATAGGAAACTGATGTAGTACAGATTTTATGCAACAAGTGACACTATCTGATATATCAGTATACAAAAATGTTCTCCCATGATCAACATCAAGAAAACGTAATAAATTGCATCTAGGCATTGGGTATAGATATATTTGAAAAGAATAAATTTTGTGTTTTGACAGGACCCATCTTAAGGGTATCTAATTTTGTATACATGAATATGAGACATTCTGTATCTGGAAAATTGTTAACCTGGAAGCTGTATGCAACATGCAAATGAATGGTAGTGTTGTAATAATAGGTGTTTTCAAACCATCCTTAGAGAATTGAATCTGTGGGTGCTTTATAATTCTTGAAGGCACCTTCCTACACTGGTGGGAGTGTAAAGTAAAACTACTATGAAAAAAAATACACAGATGCCTCAAAAAATGAAAATGTAAATTCCTTTTAATCCAGATATACATTTTTGGTTTTTTGGTTTTTTTTGAGACAGGGTCTCTATGTAGTTGAGACTGACCTGGAACTCACTATGTAGCCCAGGCTGGTCTTGAACTCACAGCAATACTCCTGCCTCAGCCTCCCGAGTGCTACTCCAGATACACTTTTTTGGGTTATAGTCCCAAAAGAGTTCAAGTCATCGTATTATAGTCAAATATGCTCAGAGCAGCTCAGTTCCAAATAGCTAAGCTCTGGAAACAGCCTAGATGTCTGTCATTTGATGCATGGATAGATAAAGAACATTTTGGACAGGCTCAGCATGGGGTGCCTTCTTGTAATCCCAGCACCTTGGGAAGCTGAGTTAGCAGAATAACAAGTTGAAGTTCAGCATGAGCAAATTAATGGTCAGTGAAAAACTGTATCAAAATAAAAAATTAAATAAGCTGAAGAGGGCCGGGGATTTAGCTCAGTGGTTCCAGTGCCGGCCTTGCAAGCACAAGGATCCGAGTTTGATCCCGAGTACCAAAAAACTAACTAAATAAATAAGCTGAAGATATAATGCAGTGCTAAGTTTCTGAGTTTAATCCTCACTGACACAGAAAAACAAACCAATGAAAGTGTGCTCTATTTATTTATTCAGCCATAAAGAAAAATGATGTTATTTGCAAAAAAAAAAAAAAAAAAGGTATATCTCCATCCAGTAATAATCAGTAAAATAAATTAGTTGAGGAAAGTGAAATACCAGGTGGTTTCTCTTTAATAAAAAAATCAAAAGTATAAGTTATGTAGTAAAATATAGGAGAGTATCAGAAAACATGCAGTCGGTCTCCTTGGAGATGGGAAGAGAATGAGGGTTAGGAGAGAAGAGATGAATCATGGGGAAGGTGTCAGAGCTGATACACGTGTGGTATGTACGTGGACCAGTTCCCCACAGTGAAAGCAAACGTACTGCAAACGTGTGTCAGCTTTAAAATTCCCAGATGAATACCACTGCTTTCCTAATAGCTGTTTTTAAGACATACTCCAGGGCAATCAGTCAGTTCAGTCAAAATTTCCTAGGAGGCATTAAATGTGGGAAGTTTTCCCAGTAAATTATTACTAAGGAAACCCTTTTTATTTTGATTGATATTTTTAATTTTTTTTTACAGAAATGAAGAGGTAGAGAAATGCTATGAATATAAAGTTTTTAATCAATCTGAAATGTTCCTCTTGGCTCCATATGTTAATGTGAACATGAAAAAAGCTGGTTTAAAACCAGCTGAAATCATTGCTTATAGAAAGCCCCTGATTGATAATATATCTCTAGATGCACCTATCAGATTTCACATTGGACTGAAGCCAAAGGAATATTCAGGATTTAAAGAGAAGCACTATAAATGTAATGAAGATAGAAGAACCAGCAGTGGTTTCCAGCCCTTTAAGAAGCTTGCAAGGATAGAGGCTGGAAAGAAACCCTGTGAATACAAGCAACGTGGGAAAGCTGACTGTGATCCCAGAGAAAGAACTCACCCTGGAGAGAAGACCTTTGTATGTAAGCAAACTGTGAAAGCCCCCAGCACACTCAGTGATGTTCAAATCTGTCACACTGCAGGGAATGCATATGTATGCCAACAAACTGGGAAATCTTTAATTTCTTCCTGTTATATTGAAATACAAGAAAGAAGGCATGCTGGAGAGAAGCCCTATATATCTAAGGAATGTGGGAGTGCCAAATTAGCTCCTAGTAATTCCTTTCACAAACATAGAAGTACTCACATTGGGAAGAAACCCTACAAATGTAAACAATGTGGGAAAGCTTTCAGGAGTCATAGTAACTGTCACAGACATGAAAAAACTCACACTGGGGAGAAATCCTATGTATGTAAGCACTGTGGGAAAGCTTTCAGCACACACTGGTACTGTCAAATACATGAGAGAAGTCACACTGGGAATACACCCTATATATGTAAGCACTGTGGGAAAGCATTCACTACACACAGTAATTGTCAAGTACATGAGAGGAGCCATACTGGGGAAAAACCGTATGTTTGTAAGCAATGTGGGAAAGCATTCAGTATGCAGAAGTATTATCAAATACATAAAAGAAGGCACACTGGTGAGAAACCTTATGTGTGTGAGCAATGTGGAAAGAAGTTTTTTTCTAACATTTCACTTTATAGACATAAAAAAATTCATACTCGGGAGAAATCTTATGTATGTAATCAATGTGGAGAAGCATTCAGTACACACAGGCATTGTCAAATACATGAAAAAACTCACAACGGGGAGAAACTTTATGTATGCAAGCATTGTGGGAAAGCTTTCAGCAGTCAGTGTCACTGTCAACGACATGAAAGGATTCACACTGGGGAGAAACCCTATGTATGTAAGCATTGTGGGAAGGCATTTAATATACAAAACAACTGTCAGATCCATGAAAGAACTCACACTGGAGAGAAACCCTATGTATGTAAACATTGTGGGAAAGCTTTTAACACACAGAGTCAATGTAAAATACATGAACGAACTCACACTGGGGAGAAACCCTATGTATGTAAGCACTGTGGGAAAGCATTCAGTACATGCAGTTCTCATAAAACTCATGAAAGAACCCACACTGGGGAGAAACCCTATGTATGTAAGCAGTGTGGGAAATCTTTCAGCAGACAGAGTTACTGTCAGATACATGAACGAACTCACACTGGGGAGAAACCCTATGTATGTAAGCACTGTGGGAAAGCATTCAGAGCACAACGGTATTGTCAGCTACATGAACGAACTCACAGTGAGGACAAACCCTATGTATGTAAACAGTGTGGGAAAGCATTCAGTACATGTAGTTCTCAAAAGACACATGAAAGAACTCACACAGGGGAGAAACCCTATGTATGTCAACATTGTGGGAAAAATTTCAGAACACACAGTGATTGCCAGATACATGAGAGAACTCATAGCAGAGGGAAACTCCATGTATGTAAGCTATGTGGGAAAGCTTTCAGCACACTCAAGTATTGTCAAACACATGAAAGAAATCACACCGAGGAGAAACCCTATGAATGTCAACAGTGTGGGAAAGCTTTCAGGACACAGAGTTATTGTCAGATACATGAAACAACTCACACTGGGGAGAAGCCCTATATATGTAAGCAATGTGGGAAAGCATTTAGTACACACAAGTGTTGTCAAAGGCATGAAAGAAGTCACACTGTAGAGAAACCCTATATATGTGAGCAGTGTGGCAAAGCATTCAGTACACGTAGTCAGTATGAAATACATAAAAGAATTCACACTGGGGAAAAACCCTATGCATGCAAGCACTGTGGGAAAGCTTTCAGTACACACAAGTATTGTCAAAGACATGAAAGAACTCACACTGGAGAGAAACCCTTTGTATGTAATCACTGTGGGAAAGCTTTCAGTACACAGAGTCATTGTAAAATACATGAAAGAATTCACACTGGGGAGAAACCCTATGTATGTAAGCAGTGTGGGAAAGCATTCAGTACGTGCAGTTCTTATAAAATACATGAACGAACTCACACTGGGGAGAAACCCTATGTATGTAAGCACTGTGGGAAAGCATTCAGTACGTGCAGTTCTCATAAAACTCATGAAAGAACCCACACTGGGGAAAAACCCTATGTATGTAAGCACTGTGGGAAAGCATTCAGTAGACACAATTATTGTCAAATACATGAAAAGTCACACTGAGAAGAAACTAGGCAGTGTGGGAAAGCTTTCGGTATGTGGAAATACTGTCAAAAGTATGAAAGATACCTCATGGGAGGAAATTTATGTATATAAGCCTATTTTGAAAAATACTCATAAAAATTTCTGATGTAGTAGAGACCTAAAGAAATGACTTATATGAAAAGCTTGATGTTACCTTTTCTTAATAAATTTTCCAGAAAATGCACACCCAGATGGAAATACCCTAAAGTATAAACACTTTTTCGTTCAGTACATCTTTTAATTATGTATCTGTGGTATTCAACATGGGAATATATGTTTAATTGATGTATTTTTCTGTAAGCAATTTTCTTTGAGTCAAATACATAGGGTTTTAATTAAGCAAGATGA
Organism: Fukomys damarensis; assembly: GCF_012274545.1. NCBI lineage: Eukaryota > Metazoa > Chordata > Mammalia > Rodentia > Bathyergidae > Fukomys > Fukomys damarensis. Next base: position 40,432,359 of record NW_022900949.1, read on the forward strand.
AATATCTTTGTCACATAAGTAGGGTTTGTATTCATGTAGTTTGCTTTTTTATTTGTTTTTATAATTGAAAGTTCTAGGCCACTAAAACATAAATTTTGTTTTCTGTCAGGATTTTTCTTCTAGCTTTATTTTAAATTCATGATGTGTATACTCCATCTTTTGTGTAACAATATTTTTAATTAGATGTTATATTTTATATTAAGATATATATATTTGCAGACTTGTGTAAATGTGTTTTTGACAAAGTCCAATTGTTTTCACACATGTAGATTAGCAAATGTTGTTTTTCATACGCTAAGATCCCTGCATCTATCCTAATGTAACTATATCAAGTACATATTTTCTCCTCTATTTTTCTTTCATATTGGATCCAACATTGACATTTACATAAAATTTTTTTCTTTGTATCAGAATTTTACCTTCCATCCTTACCTTGCCATGACTTTTAATTTAATAGCAGTTTTCCTACCACATGTACCAAAAAAATAAACCATTCTGCAGTGAGTTCCCAGTTCCACAGACCAGCAAAGACCATAACTTGTCTCCAGTAGGATATCGTGAATTATATATTGTATTTATTTATTTATTTTGGGTTTTGGTACTGGGGATCAAACTCAGGACCTTGTCCTTGCGAGGCAGGTGGCAGAACCACTGAGCTAAAACAAAACCCCGGCCCATGATATAATAAATCTGTCCAAAGATATAAGTGATCATATGATTTATCAACAACATTTTCAAAGGAATTTTTGTCAACAGCGGAGTTTTGAAGAGAATGATTGCTATTAAATGAATGTTGTGAGGGGGGTGTCTATTCTTATTTGGTAAACATTTTTAATGTAAGAAGCTAAAATAATGGCATGAAGGAAAACCTAACTCATAAGTGTCAGTTTAGCAAGAAGAAATCTATGACTCAGACTGTTCTGTTTTACCAATCTAAAGAAAACTTTATACAGTGCCCTTTTCCATTATCCATAAAGGCCACTGGTGTTTGAAGTATGTGAGAAATACCTTCAAACACATGGACTTGCCCAGGTGAGCATGTGGCAAATTTGATCTCCTTGACTTGTGTTTTGCCTTTCCTTTAAACATTGAAATATTTGTGAAATGTTTTGTACAGTGTTCTTCTTGAATACCGAAGCTGCTCAGTTTCTCATGGGTTTATATTGTTATCAATCTGTGGTAAACTGAGAACATAATGCAGCAGTGCATTAAATACCCATAATGGACTTAACATTGTATCTTGCTGTAGCCCTAAATATGTGTAGGCGCCTAAATTACCACTTGGGTAATGCTATCTAACATCTCTCTCTGAAATGTCTTCTGCAATCTGTGGAATATAATAACATGGCAGAGCAGGTTGCCGTTTTTCACCCTAGAACAGGTGACTATGCTGCAGCTCACTTCTGCTTTGCACCATCACTAGGAAGATGTAATGTATATTGCTATTGCTAATACAGCCAGTGTTGAAATAGTGAAAATTTTGGGCATTTTAGGCAAAGCACATTTACTTTCCCATTATTTTACCATGAAAAAAAGTCTTGCTGGTCCTGGCAATGCATGCTTGTAATTCCACCCAGTCAGGAGGCAGAGGTGGGAAGAAAATAATTTAGGCCAGGCTGGGCAACTTAAGTCCCGCCTCACCATAAATATAAAAGTTCTGGAGAAGTACTTCTAGGTTTATTCCCCAGTATCAAAATTATTTTAACGCAAAATGTTCCACATAACTGTTTTTCCTTTTCTCAGTTGATATGAGTTCAAGCCAGATGTGATCGTGATTCCTTTTAGTCCCAACATCAGAAGAGGCTGAGGCATAGCTTTGCAGCCACCCTGAGCAACTTAGCTAGATGCCTTAGTGAACTACATAATAGTTTCTTTCTATCTACATTATAAGCTTAAAGAAAAATTCAGGCTTAGAATATAAAGTAGGATGGGATAGAGAAAATATCACTATTCCAAGTCGAGATTTTGTTGCTCAGGAAATATTCTTTTCATGACACTTTGTACCCATATTCCTGCATCATAGACTAAAACATAAACAATGAAGCATGAATAAGCTGGGCATTATGTGTTCTGACTATAGAGATGTGAAAAAGTAGGTTTCTCAATGCTATTATGGGTGTTTGGGGTAGAAATTAAGGTGGGATGACAGTGAACGCATAGGATTATATCACATTAAGAAACATTTGCACAGACATGGAAGTAAGCCAGTGAAGGAAAAACCTACAGAATGGGGAAAAACTGCCATCTACTCCTCAGAGTAGTACCTAGAATATATTAAAAAACTAAAATTAGGCACCCCAAATAAAAGTCCTAATTGAAAACTGGGCAAATGAGGTGAGTACACACTCATTAGATGAACTACAAATGGCCAATAAATACCTGAAAAAAGTGTTCAGCACCTTTGGCAATCAGAGAAATGCTAATTGACAGTATTTTACTCCAGAAAAACAACTGTCATCAAGAATTTCTTAAGCCTTTCAGCCGGAACCGGCACCTTCCAGTAATTTGCCACAATGACAAGCACAAAGGGAAAGAGGTGGGGAAGCCGGTATACGTTCTCTAGGCCTTTTAGGAAACATGGGGCTGCTCCTTTGGCCACATTCACGCGAGTCTACAAAAAGGGTGCTATTGTAGACATCAAGGGAATGGGTGCTGTTGGGAAAAGAATCCCACACAAATGTTACCATGGCAAGGCTGGAAGAGTCTGCAGTGTTACCCGGCGTGCTGCTGGCGTTGTTGTAAACAAGCAAGTTAAGGGTGAGATTCTTGCCAAGAGGATTAATGTGCGTACTGAGCATACTAAACACCCAAAGAGTAGTGATAGCTTCCTGAAACGGGTCAAGGAAAATGATCAGAAAAAGAAGGACGCCAAAGAGAAAGGGACCTGGGTTCAGGTGAAGCGCCAGCCTGCCCCGCCCAGAGAAGCGCACTTCCTGAGAAACGACGGGAAGGAGGCTGAGTTGTCGGAACCTGTTCCCTATGAACTCACGGCATAAGCTGGGGGCGTAGCTCTGCCATGCAGCTCCCAGTTAGCGGCCGAGTGCCCTAAGCCCGACTTAAAAAATAAAAAATCATCCTGTGTTGTAAGGATGGTTTCCTAATTGAGCAGGTGTGTGGTGCCTTTACCTCAGAGAAACAGGATCTGGAGCAGATTCTCATTATACCCGGTTAATTGCGCCAGGTCTTTACTTTTCAGTGTTTTCTCGCTGAAAGATATGAGGTATTGCGCAGATGTGTACCCAAATGGCCACATATCTATGAAATATTTACATTGGCTTGAAAATCCTCTAAATCATGTTTGGGGCAAGACATATAAAAATATTTTACTTTTTTAAAAATTTCCCCATTGTTTACTGGTACATTTAAAGCAAACAATACAGTTATCACTGGGATCTTGTACCTTTACACTACGTCTTGGTTCTTATTTTTTCCCCAGACCCCTGCCCTTCCTTCACCCCCTTCACCCTTCCCTATTTACAAAGACTTTGTGTCCATTTTTTCCTTTTTTCACATTTTTTTCTTTTCCCTTCCTTTTTTCCCCTCCCCTCCCCTTCCCGCTTCCCCTTTACCCATTTTCTTCCTACTTCACACTGTCAATTAGTACCATTTGAACCTTATTTACACTTAGATTTAAGATGTATCAAAATAGGGCTGGGGATTTAGCTCAGTGGTTCCGCTGCCTGCCTCACAAGTCCAAGGACTCAAGTTCAATCCCCAGTACAAAAACAAAAAGTATCAAAATAAATGGAAGTCAGTATATGGGATTTCAGTTAAATAAATTGTTCAAAGCGGGGAAAAAAAAAAAAAGGCTGGGGATTTGGTTCAGTGGTTCCGGCTAAAACACCCTATTTCAGTAATGTGCATATCCATAAATCCCTGCATGCCTATCAACAGAGGAAAGGATGATGAAAATGTGGTACATATAAGCAGTTGATTAATACTCTGTCATAAAGAAGAGTAAATTTAAATCATTTGTAGAAAAAAGCCTACACATTATATCATAATACTGAAGTAAATAAATCAGACATAATAAACATAAAAATGTGATATATGACATTATTACAATATGAGAAATTCCAAGCATAAATAAAGAGCAAAATAAATTTTAGATACTGGGAAAGCCATTACTTTATAGACAAGAAAGGGAGCTAGTGATGGAGGGAGAGGGATTAGGGAATGGAAAGTAAAAGGGTCAATATGCACATGCACCAACTCTCCACCATAAATGAATTCATTGTGAATCAAACATACTAAAAGATAAAAGTAAATAAAACTTTAACTTAGAAAAAGGAAATAAGTTGGTTAACATATCGAAGGGCTTCCAGTTGTCAGATGAACTTTAGGGCCACACAGAGAAGTGAAATTGTGTAGAAGCTATCGATGTGTCATGTATTTTCTCTAGGAGGATTAAGCATCCGATTAGTGTGAAGGTCACTGCACACAAATCTACAGTGAGGGAATGATGAATGTGTTTAACTATTCTCATAGTGTTAGAAGAAACACGAGTCGTGTAGAAAGTGACAAGGCCAGTAACACTCACCTGCAATAAGATACAGTGCGTATAAGGGACAAAATGTAAAGATACCAGAGCTCAGTGATACCAAGAGCTACAGAGTTTAACTCACATGCAATGTAGCTAGTAAAAGACAGCAGGGTGTCCATAGTCTGAGGACACGAAGGTGGTTGGCAGGAGAATAAATAGTCTATCTTCTCTTTCCTCTTATCTGCAGCTTTCCTGCTGTTACCTCCCACTAGCTGAAGCAAGAAAAATCCAGGGGTTGTGGCCCTGTCAGTGGTGTGGAACTAAGAAGTCAGCATATTAGGGCAGAGTGGGAGGAGAGGAAAGACTGACTCTACCAGGTAAGATGTTTTCATTAGCACTTGGCTAGTTTCTTGTAAGAAACTGATCAGGTACCATAACTTGAAAATTTGCTTTGTGCATTTCTGTGTAAAGCAATATTACTTTCTTCTACTCTGGCTTTCTCTGACCCATTGTCATTAAGCTTTTAATACTGCAGTTGATGAAATGTAGTAGTGTGCCCTTATCTCACATCAGAGAGAGAGATGTCTCCACTTGCAACTGTTGGATGTAGAATAATGGAAAAGTGATGTGCAGTGCAGCATAGTATTATTATCTCAGTCACTTAGGACACTGAGGCCAAAAACATTGCAAAGTTGCAACTAGCCTGAAAATTTGAGGAAGTCCCTTACGAAAATAAAAATAAAATAAAATGGTCTGGAAATATATCTCTACCTTAGGACTTTTGTCTAAAATACACAGGCCCTGATCACAGTCTCTGGTATTTCAAATTGAAGTAAACTCACACTCATTCTTCAGAGAACATACTTTGCTTTTAAAGTTGTATCCTTTTTGCTCACTAGTGACTTGGGTTACAGTACTTACTTTTGCTGTTGGGCAACAGTAGTGGTCCCTGCCCTGCCAGCCACCAAATACCAAGCATAAACAACAAGTACTCTTCAGTGTATACTTTGCTTGTTTGTTTGTTTGTTTTGTTTTTTGAGACAGGGTCTCACTATGTAGAAGAAACTGTAACTCAGTATGTAGCCCAGGCTAGTCTCGAACTCACAGCTATCCTTCTGCCTCAGCCTCGTGAGGCTTCAGTGTATGCTCTTTAATAAATTCTATGTGATACTTTGAATTTTGTTATGAGATAGACTCTAAGTTACATTTTTTCCTGACTACTGGTCAATATAAGCATAAGTATGATGATGTAACAAGGCCTCAGCTATAATGCTCATTAGAGGGGAAAAAATATATATATATATACATATATTGGTTTTTTGAGACAGGGTCTTGCTATGTAATTCAGGCTGGCCTTGAACTCACTATGTACCAGGCTGGCTATACATATATTGGTTTTTTGAGACAGGGTCTTGCTATGTAATTCAGGCTGGCCTTGAACTCACTATGTAGCCCAGGCTGGCCAACTCTTGGCAATTCTTCTGCCTCAGCCTGCCAAGTGCTGGGTTTGTAGGCATGCACCACCATGACAGGCAGAATGAGTATATTAAATGCATATTCAACATATTTTATTTCAACTTTTTTATCAAATATTTTCACTTTACCTCAAGGAACATCTCTAACCACTTCATCATTAGTGAATTTAGGATGCAAATATAAGCAACCTCAATGTATTTTCTCCTAGATTCAATGCTGTGTTAGTGTACTGCAGTGAAATGTGTATACACGTGTATATGTTTTTCTGCTTCTCTTATGCTGTAACAGATTATTTCTATTTTCTTGTATAAACAGAGGCTGAGTACTCCTACAATGAATGCTTACGTGCTTAACCTTGGGGAGCAAGTGACTGTTCAAATGAAACAGATAAAATCCTCAGAACAAGAGGAACCAACAGTTCAACCACAATCCAAAGGAGAAGGCTTTGAAGCCCCACAAGGAATCACTAATAAAGGTCTGTGTTCAAAGGCTGAACGCTTGGGTCAGATGTGCTTGGAGGGTGACAGCACCAGAAGTCACACTTGTTCCAGAAAATACAAGTATGCAGCAGCTTCTGCTTTCTACTCTTTTGATCCACCAATGCCCAATCTTCTTGGATGACACCTATTCTCATGGCAGTCGTTTCTCACTCAGGTCAGGGAACTTCAACTCAGTTTTTCCTAGAAGAGCCTATACAGACAGACCCAAAATTGTCCTTTACTGGGTTTCATGGTATATCTCCATCAGCCATGCTGATAACAAGATTAATAATCACAAAGTCAACTAGGGAAATCAGTATGGAGATACCTCAGAAAACTGAAACTATAAATTTCATTTGACACAGCCATTCCCTCTCTAGGTATCATCATAAAAGAGTAAAAGGCATCATTTTCCAGTGACATATGCATGCCCATGTTTATAGCAGCACAATCCACAATAACTAAATCTTGGAAGAAGGCTATATGTCCATCAGTAGATGAATGGATAAAAACTATGGTATTTACCCAGCGTGGATTACCTCTCTGATAAGAAATACCTGATACATTTGTAGGAACATGGATGCACCTTGAGGCCATAATGCTAAGTGCAATAAATCACACACAATTTTAATCTTGCATGGTTCCTCTTATACGGGAACACTGACGTACAAATAAAGAGCAAAATAAAACAGATAAGAAGTATGGAGATAGATCTTTCTCCAAGAGGAAGGGGATCAAGAGATGGAAAGAGCAAGGAAGAAGAGGAGAGACAGGATATACGAAAAGGAATTAAGATGTGTTATGTTCATTTATCAATTCTACTGCAAACATGTACCAAAAAAGAGGATCAGGACATGCAGGAGGGGGACACAGAGAAGAAAATGATGAGAAAAGAAAATAAGATGTATTATGTACATGTGCTACCTCCCCACAATGAATGTAAACATTTTGTACTACAAACATTTACTAATATGTAAAAGAAAATGATTAATGCAAAAAATAAGAGTATACAATGCTAACTACTATACTTTTACAATGTTACAAAAATATAGAATTATGTCAGGTCAAAATTTATTCATAAAGTGAACACTAAAAATGCACAATCCAGAGTTGTATTTTAAGCGTTACTGATGAATATGGGTGACCACCTTATTGATTATGCCCAAATCAGGCTGTGAGCAGTGCAGGCTGTGAAGTTGACCCCACGATTGGCTTGTTTTGAGAAGCAGCCAAAGCTTACGTGCCAAGGTCAGAGTGACTCTTACCCAAATTCTACTCCCAGAATTAAAACCTTCTTTACAAAAAAGACAGGCTTATAAAGCATGATCTATATTTTATCTATTCTTTTCCTGATTCAAGAATACTTTTGTCTGTTCCTTTACAAGCCTTGTCTTGCATCAGTAACATATCCATAGCAACTACGCATTCTCTCATGTAGCCACGTTACCTCAATCTAACTATAACGTCACCCATAAATATCCACAGCTCTGGGTGCTCAGGACCTTTGCTTGTTCAGCCTTGATTGCACAAGCAATGGTCATCCTGGCTCCCCGGATCTCTCTCTTTAACTATTTCTCTTTCTTCTTGGCATGCTTTGTACCACTGAGCAGATTGGAACCCATTGCCAGGGTCTCTGACAGACCATTGTATTTAGCCTTTCAGTACTTCCTGGTAGTGTATATTCTGGAGCATTGCACAGAAGTAATTTACATCATTTTCATATTACTTGCAACAGTTGTTCACTGTATCAGAATTTTTCAAGGAATTTTGAAAATGAGTTATACTTAAGAATATTTTATATTTAGATATTTGATCCAATAAGCATATTAGATTTGACAATCTTTTAAAATCTTTCAGCTTGCATCAACTGAATGCTATAAAGGATGCTTTAGAAAGTTATTATGTAGAGTGGCATTCACTTGGGTTTTGAACACTGTTAGCAGGTTGGCAATTTGGCAAATACTGAATGGCTATACCACATTTAAATTCCGATAATATTTATCAATTACTTGATATAAAATTTTTACGAAATATTCAGAGGTATACATAATTAGGTATCTTGAAGTTCAGTCCTAGAGCAAAATGCAATTTCAAACATGTTCATAACTTTGAGCATGGAAATAACTTAGGTCTACTGAAACATCAGATAGTATCACTAGTGTCATAATGTCAGTACTCCCAATTTTCAGTATTGGAATATCTTAAACATTTACTTGTCAGATTATAGAATTCAACCTTTATCTGTTTTTGGAGAAAGCTTGTGAGATTAAAAATATTGAGCATGGTCTCATTTTTACTGTTTATTATATTTCTGCTTACCCCCTAACTCTTGAGGAGCATATCATTTTTTGAGAGTGCAAAATTATCTTAAAATCTTCCTTTATTATCTGTACAGATTAACTTGCAGATCCTCCCAATTTCTTCCTGATGTAAATAATGTTACTGCATTACATAAGAATTGAGATAGAGAGCTCTGACGGCCGGGGAGCGGCAGCGTAGCCTGCAAGGCTCCTGGGCGCCGCCAAGATGCCCAAGAGGAAGGTCAGCTCCGCCAGGGGCGGCGAAGGAGGAGCCCAAGGATAAATCTTCTGACAAAAAAGTGCAAGCAAAAGGAAAAGGGGGGCCAAAAGGAAAACAGGCCGAAGTGGCTAATCAAGAAACTAAGGAAGATTTACCCACGGAAAACGGAGAAACTAAAAATGAGTGCAGCTTGTGATGAAACAAAAGAGCAAGAAGCCAAGTCTGATTAGTCACACACCGCATCTTACCAGTGCTCCCTGTCTCCCTTCTTGTACAATCCAGAGGAATGTTTTTAGCAACTATTTTGTAAATGCAAATTTTTTAGCAGCTCTAGAAACATTTTTAAAAAGGTCATCCCACCTCATCGCATTTTTTAAGTGTAAATGATTTTTTTTAGAGGTGAAATCATTTGCTGGTTCATTTTTTGGTACAACCAGAAAATAGTGGGATACAGAGTTGTGGTCGGCTCTGCCTGTCCTGTGTGTCAGCGTAATGTCCCGTAGATGGGGTTAGTTTTATATCCTGCAGTGTAAAGCATACTGAATGGCAATTTGGAGTCACAGTCGTGCGTTTAATATGTCTTGGATGTTTTAAATGACTTCTATTCCCATGTTGTTTTTAGTAGAATTGTTTCCTAAAGAAAACGACTTCCTGATTGTTGCCCCATCAGAATCCTGTGCGCTGTCACATGCTTTGGTCATGCTAGTCCAATTTGCCTGATTTGTTAATGTGCTGTGAAAGATTGAAAATTTGAGTATGTAGTGTATATGATAACGCAGTTGTGAACAGGTGGGACTTAAGTAACACTTTATCAGCGTTCGAAAATACTGGTATTTAATCCTCTTATGGAAAATTTTCCTCCAAATTTAAAGCTGGAAAGTCACTGGAATAACCGAAAAAGAAACAATACAGTTTTTTAGGGAGTTATGTTGACATGCTTATAATTGTTGCACTTGGCAGTCTCAGGCAAGAGGACTACAGGTGTTCAAGGCCAGCCTGGGCTACACATAGTGAGTTTAAGGTCAGTTTGAACTACATAGTGAGACCCTGTCTCAGAAGACTAAAAAGAAAGAAAAAATGAAAATGAACAATTTGTCCTCGTGGGTCACTTGTTTTATTTATACACTGTCATTCAAGCATGCTTTTTAGAGAGCCTACAAGACACAAAACTCTCAGTAGATGAACTGCTAATGAATTATTGTGATAGACCATAGGTATCTCTTCTCTATTATTTCACTCTTTGTATCTAGACAACATTTTGAGACTTGGACCTGGTTTCATAGACAAAAACATCACTTGAACACTAAATAAAACTCATGAATGATAATTACAAATGCTAATTTTAAAATCACAGTTTTTATTGGAGGAGGGTTAAGGACAGTATTAGGGGATTTTCTTGAAGTTTAATGGCGCTAAAAGATCAGCTTTCACACAGATATAAAAATCTTGGGTAGAATAAGTGAGGCTATTGGGGGGATGGCTGTGATTAAGTATGTGCTGAAAAGCCATATTTTGCAATGTTTATAGGCACTAATAATAAAAATAAGCTGCCATTCTTTAGAAATAGCACTTTTAATCAAAGAATGATCCATTGAATTTTTTCTGAGACTGTTAAAAAATAATAATAATAAAAATTCAAGAAAAATGTCAAAGACCCACCTTCTTTCAAAAATTATAGCACTTCGGCACAACAAATGTCTAAAAACACTCAATAACATAGACAAGTAGGTGATAGCTTGTTTAATATAAACAAAAGAAATTCAAATCCATTATTCAGAGCCTGGTACCATTAGTAGAGAGAGAGTAACAAATACTTTACAGGAAGACAATACTCAGTGAACAAAGTATTAATACAAGATAGAGCTGCTATTTGTGCAACAGTGGCAGAAATCAATGTTTAATACCTGAAATTGGTACGTACTTCAGAATCTATATTGTAGTCTCCTGTCTTCTATGTACAATAAAGTAACAGCTTGAAATAGGAAAGATAAACTAAAATACTTTGAGGATTCATTGTAAAATCTTTTGGATATGAAATATGAATTTCATCAGAATAAATTTTAAAAGCCCTAAGAATTAGAGAAATTTAAATTCTGGAAAATTATGAGGTAAGAGAAAAAAATGTGAAATATATGCAACATAAAATATTTGTGTACAGAGTAAAAACAAATAATTTCAAAAATGAAACACCTAATTCAAGTTAAAAACACCAAAGATAAAATAAGACCCATGACCTTGGTTGAGACAAAAGCCAAAAACAAGAAAGTGTGAATGACCACAATAGTTACTCTTATGCAAGAATGGAGGATGAGGCTGGGTGTGGTGGCACAAACCTGTAATCTCAGGATTCAGGAGGCTGAAGCAGAAGGATCACTGTGAGTTCGAGGCCAGCCTGGGCTACCTAGTGAGAACTGGTCTCAAGAAATAAAAAATAATTTCTAAAAAAAGAATGGAGGATGAATTGACACACGCCTCACCTACTTCCTGTACTGTAGAGTTCAAGAAAATCTACAGATCAGTTTAGGGTGTCTCAGTACTCTCATCTATGGCCCAAAGCCTATTAATGATGCTTGAGCATTCCCTGGACATTCATATTGTTATGTCACATGATATTTTTGAGAAATTTCATTCTAAAGTATTTTTAAATAAATTACCATTAGAAAAGAACCAATGAAAACCTATCCTATCCTATAACATGAAAAGTTGAGAAATAATTTTCAGACTGGACAGCAACAAACAAAGTGGCACAGTTGCAAACACAAATGCTTCAGGCAACCAGCTATCCGCAGGCAGACTTTCTGCTGGCCATCAGGAGTGCAGCTTAGAAAGTCAAAGAAAAGACTGACATCAGAGGTGATCAATGCCTACATATCCAGCTTATGATGCAAACTGCTACGCTCGCCTATGGAGGAATGGTTTTCATGTTGACACTGATGAGTACATGGTATGAAAAAACAAAAGGACATGCCAGGAAATATGATTCACATCGCTGGGGGCTCTGGCAGAGTAAAACAGGCCTCTCCTGCAGGTACCATGTTTCTTGAAGGGAAAACAGAATAAATTTGAGTGAAAATTATCTCCAGTATATCCATTTTGCAAGAATAGTTCTGATCTCCTATATGAAAAAGCACAAGATATATTAGCATCTCTCACTACATATATAGTGACAGATTTTTTAATAAAAAACTTAGAACTTTATACCTACCAATATTAAAAAATTATGTTCAAACTGATAATCAGCAATTCACTGGGTTCGTAGAGCTACTGTTATGTACAGTGAATGACAGACTGTTCATGGAACAGAAAGTGACTTTGAACCTGTAAAAGTATGTGATTGACTATCTCTTAAACAACAGTGCTATTTCAAAGTGGCTTTTGATTCATTGTAAATGGATGTTGTTCACATTCCAAAAATTCAGAAGTCAGGACACAAGCCTTACCGAATATCTTAGTACCACTGAAGTACAGAAATATGAGCATAAAAAATAAATATTTGTTTTGTACAAAATCCTAAAATTGTATAGACATGTTTCTTGATACCAAAGAAAAAAAAACAGGAAAAATTATACACTGCACATAATCTATAATTATGTTTGGACACATGCAGACATCTCAGAATATGGAAAACAATACTTGCTAACCTATAAATTGTTGGAAAACAATTGGACTGTCTAAAATACATGTTCAGAAATATTTAAAACATATACACTATAATTTAAAAATATAGCATTCATTTTAAAACTCTCATAGCAAAGGAGAAAAATTGAAGCATATGCATGAAGAATTTAAATGGAATCTAGTGAGAAAATTTCAATCATTAATAAAAATTCAGTTTTAAGTGTCCTATTACCTCACAATTATTTTAAAATAGTACAAACTACATAAATATTAAGCTTATTGGAATATAAATATGTCAATTCACCTGTGAACTAAACATGATGCAAAATAATATCACCTAATTTGATTACAAGACAATAAATTCCCACAATATTGCTTAAACAGAATTATGTCAGCACATTAATTCTTAGAAGTGAACTTACATAATCCAGAGATCTACTTTAAGAATTACTGATAGAGGGACGGGAATTTAGCTCAGCGGTTCAGTGGCCTGCCTTGCAAGTGCAAGGACCTGAGTTCAATCCTCGGTATTTAAAAAAAAAAAAAAAAAAAAAGTTAAAAAAAAAAAGAATTACCCATAGAGCTGGGCATTTAGCTCAGTGTTTCCGGCACCTGCCTCACAAGCACAAGGACCGGAGTTCAATCCCCAGTACCAAAAAACAAAACAAAAGAATTACCGATAGCTGGGGATTTAGCTTAGTGGTTCCAGCGCCTGCCCCCACAAGCACAAGGACCCAAGTTTGATCCCCAGTACCAAAAAAAAAAAAAAAATTTACCGATAAACACACTACCTTTATAGTGTATGATGTATCCCTTCTTTGTGTACTTTCTGGAGCATTCTACACAAAAGTAATTGACATGGAGTTTTCAAGTAATATACTTTTTAGGTTTCCACTACATGAGACATGTTCAAAGGATTTTGAAAATGAGTTAAAACTGAGATATTTAAGAATTTACTGGGATTTTTAATCCAATATGCATTCTTATAAGCCAGCTAAAGACTTGCATGCATCCCTTCCACTTCTCACTATATTGTGTACTTCAGTAAGAAAAAAAAATCTAAATAACCAGAAGTGTTCTCATACAGTGCCCATTTAGAGGAGTTACCTGCACTGTTCACGTTCCTTTTTAAATGAAAGGTCATGTAAATGTGAAGAATTTCCACAACTTATAATTGTACTTACTTTCAGTGTGTTTGTTTTCTGAAGCTATAGAAATTATAAAAGGCTAACATTATTTACATAAGGCTTTTAACCAGTGTTAGTTTCCTCATGTTTCAAGATAAGTTGATGAAGTAAAGAGTTTCCTACATTTACCACATAAAAATGGCTTCTCTCCCAAGAGAGATGCATTGTATTGGAATGCATTCTGGGGGAAAAAAAACTTTACCACATTATTCACATATGCTCAGATTTTCTTCCTTCTGAATTATTTTATGTATACAATGATACCTGTGAGTACTAACTTCCCACTGTTTACAAAGGGCTGCATTCCACTCTGAATCCTTTCATGTCATTGTGCCTTTATATACTCCTGGTTAATTTCTTCTGTGATATTTTTTAATGTCTACAATAAATACTGGCGTAAAATCTTTGCATGTGTGTAATGAATGCTTTCATTTCTTACATATGGTGTTTCTCACTAGTGAGTTCTTTCACACATATGACAGTAAGTATATGTAGTTAACACTTTTCTAGACTTTGTATTCAGTGAGTTCTTTCATGTATTTCACAATGACAATGTGTGCAGAAAGCTTTCTGTCATTGCTTACATACATAGGGTTTCCCAACAGTTAGTTTTTTTATGTATCTGACAATGACTGTGTGTTCTAAAGGCTTTAATATATTCTTGCATGTGCAGAACTTCTAGCCAGTATGATTTCTTCTACATATACTGAAAGCTTCGCCACAATCCTTTCATTCGTAGTTTCACATCCATAGGATTTATCTCAGTAGTCGACAGAACATGCTTATCCTAAGTTACCAAGTGCTTTGCCGCACTGCTTACATACACAGGCTTTCTCTACAGTGTGATTTCTTTCATGTATTTGACAATCGTCACATATATTGAATGATTTCCCACATGGTTCACACACATAGTGTTTCACTGCAGTGTACCTTCTTATGTTTACAAAATGAACTGTTATCAGTGAAAGCTTTCCCACACTGGTTACATACATAAGGTTTTTCTCCAGTGTGAATTCTTTCATGTATCTGACAATTACTGTGTCTACTGAATGCTTTACCACAATGCTTACATAAATAGGGTTTCTGTCCAGTATGGATTTTTTCATGTATGTGGCAATCACTTTGTGTCCTGAAAGCTTTACCACATTGCTTACATACATAGGGTTTCTCCCCAGTATGAGTTCTTTTATGCTTACAAAATGAACTCTTGCAATTGAATGCTTTTCCACACTGTTCACACACATAGGGTTTCTCTCCACTGTGATTCCTTTCATGTATTTGGCAATACTTGTGTGTACTGAATGCTTTCCCACATTGTTTACAGACATAGGGTTTCTCCCCAGTGTGAGTTCTTTTATGTGTACAAATTGAACTCTTACAAGTGAATGCTTTTCCACACTGTTCGCATATGTAGGGTTTCTCTCCAGTATGATTTTTTTCATGTATTTTACAGTACTTATATGTTCTAAATGCTTTCCCACACTGTTTACATACATAGGGTTTCTCCGCAGTGTGAGTTTTCTCATGGATCTGACAATCACTGTGTCTGGTGAAAGCTTTCCCACATTGCTTACATAGATAAGGTTTCTCTCCAGTGTGAATTTTTTCATGTATTTTACAATTACTCTTGAAATTGAAAGCTTTCCCGCAGTACTTACATATATAGGGTTTCTCTCCAGTGTGATTTTTCTCATGTATTTGACAATACTTATGCGTACTAAAAGCTTTCCCACATTGCTTGCATATATAGGGTTTCTCACCAATGTGAGTTTTTTCATGTATTCGACAATTACTGGGTTTGCCAAAAGCTTTTCCACAATGCTTACATACATATGGTTTCTCCTTAGATTGAGTTTTTTCATGTGTACAAAATGAAGTGTTATTAGTAAAGGATTTCTGGCATTGTTTACATACAGAGTGTTCTCTGCTATGAGGTCTTTCCTGTATTTGAATATAGTCGTGGGAATTAAAAGCTTTGCCACATTGTGTATACACATAGGGATACACTCCACTGTGATTTCTTTCATGGATTTGAACATAACTGGGCATACTGAAGGCATCTGAGTTCTCTTTACATACAAAGGGCTTCTCTCCAGTGTGAGTTTCTACACTGCAATCAGTGTAAGCTTTCCCACACTGCTTATGTTCATAGGATCTCTCCCCAGTGTTTACACTGGCATGCCTCTGAAGGGACTGGAAATCATGCACATCATAATTAGACAGTTTGTCTTTAAATCCCTGGCACTCATATGACTTGAGTACAGTGTGAGCTATGATGGGTACATCTAGCAATGAATGACCAATCAAGGGTTTCCTACAAATAAGATTTTCAGCTGGCTTCGAACCAGGTGGCTTCATGTTCATATCACAATCTGGAGTCCAAAAAAACATTTCTCCATGTTGATGCCATGATTTATTTTGATGGACTTCCACTGCCTCTTCACATCTGTAAAACAAATATAATAAATATTGAAAAAAAAATCAATCATATTATAAAGTGTTTCCTTATCAATGATTTACCAGGAGGGGATCTGGTTGGATGCCCCTATAAATATTTAACTATGAATTAACTGCCCTTTCTGAAATAGAAGTCTTAATTAGGAAGCTTTAAAAATGACACATTTGCAATACATGACACTTGCTTTCATTTTGGGGAACTGGTACACAGGTATATCATGTGATTACTTTTAATGCTATTTCCTCCATGACCCTGCACCTTCCCCCGTTTCCACTGAACCTGTTCACCATCACCAAAAAGCCACTTTATTTTCTACCATCTCTCCTTTCTTTTACTCCTTAATTCATATTTTCTGTTTCTCATATACATCACCAGATATTAGGCTTTCATTGTCTGATTTCCTTCACTTAAAATTATGTGTCTTATTTGTCAGACAAAGAAGTAAAAGCATCAAGTAAATATATGAAAAAATGTTCCACATCACTGGTCATTTGAAAGATTCAGATGAAAACAACACTGAGATTCCACCTCACCCCATGAAGAATTGCTGCTATCAAGAAATCAACCAATAACAAATGTTGGTGGGGTTGTGGGGAGAAAGGAACCCTTCTCCATTGTCAGTGGGAGTGCAGACTGGTGCAACCACTATGGAAATCAATATGGAGATACCCCAAAGAGCTGGGACCAGAGGTTCCATTTGACCCAGCCATCCCTCTTTTGGGTATCTTTCCAAAAGAATTAAAAGAATCATATATGCACACCTATGTTTACGAGGCACAGTTTGTAATAGCTAAAACTTGGAAACAGCCCATTTGCCATCAGTTGGAGACTGGACAAGGAAGATGTGGTTTTTCTATAAAATGGAATATTACTCAGCCATAAGAATAAGAAATTAGAGTCATTCATAGAAAAATGGATACATATCGAGGATATACTCCTAATGAAATAAATAAGTCACACATGTATCAACACCAAATAATTTCTCTGGTGTGAAAAACTATAATGGTACATAAGATCCTAATGGTATAATTGACAATGTGGAACAGGAAGAAAAGGGCTAAAGGTGTAGGGGAAATGGGAAGGGTAGGGGAAAGATAATAAGGGAAAAGAAAAAAAACTATGAGAAAATGAAAAAATGGAAATAAAGTATTTGTAAATAGGGAAGGGAGTAGGAGGTGAAGGGAGGACAGAGGTAAGGGGGAAAAAAATGAGAACCAAGACCTGTCATGTAAAGATACAAGATCTCAACGATGAATGTAACTGTACTGTATCCACTGAACCTGTTCACCATCACCAAAAAGCCACTTTATTTTCTACCATCTCTCCTTTCTTTTACTCCTTAATTCATATTTTCTGTTTCTCATATACATCACCAGATATTAGGCTTTCATTGTCTGATTTCCTTCACTTAAAATTATGTGTCTTATTTGTCAGACAAAGAAGTAAAAGCATCAAGTAAATATATGAAAAAATGTTCCACATCACTGGTCATTTGAAAGATTCAGATGAAAACAACACTGAGATTCCACCTCACCCCATGAAGAATTGCTGCTATCAAGAAATCAACCAATAACAAATGTTGGTGGGGTTGTGGGGAGAAAGGAACCCTTCTCCATTGTCAGTGGGAGTGCAGACTGGTGCAACCACTATGGAAATCAATATGGAGATACCCCAAAGAGCTGGGACCAGAGGTTCCATTTGACCCAGCCATCCCTCTTTTGGGTATCTTTCCAAAAGAATTAAAAGAATCATATATGCACACCTATGTTTACGAGGCACAGTTTGTAATAGCTAAAACTTGGAAACAGCCCATTTGCCATCAGTTGGAGACTGGACAAGGAAGATGTGGTTTTTCTATAAAATGGAATATTACTCAGCCATAAGAATAAGAAATTAGAGTCATTCATAGAAAAATGGATACATATCGAGGATATACTCCTAATGAAATAAATAAGTCACACATGTATCAACACCAAATAATTTCTCTGGTGTGAAAAACTATAATGGTACATAAGATCCTAATGGTATAATTGACAATGTGGAACAGGAAGAAAAGGGCTAAAGGTGTAGGGGAAATGGGAAGGGTAGGGGAAAGATAATAAGGGAAAAGAAAAAAAACTATGAGAAAATGAAAAAATGGAAATAAAGTATTTGTAAATAGGGAAGGGAGTAGGAGGTGAAGGGAGGACAGAGGTAAGGGGGAAAAAAATGAGAACCAAGACCTGTCATGTAAAGATACAAGATCTCAACGATGAATGTAACTGTACTGTATACCTAAAATGTACCAATAAACTCAATGAGAAAAAAATTACATCTGTCTTATTTCACTTAAAAGTTATAGGCTTAAGATATTTCAATTTTTTGGCAGATGACATCATTTTATTCTTCTTTCTAGATGAATACAATTCCATTATGTATACATACCCTGTATTTTTCAGTGTTGAAGATTTAACCTAGGGCACTAACACTGAGCTACATCCACAGCCCTTATTTTGAGACAGAGTTTCCTCTATCATTAAATTTCCCAGGCTGAGTGTGAACATGTGATCTTTCTGGCTCAGCTTCTCAGAGTGCTGAGCTTACCAGCATGCACCATTATGGTTGACCTATCCCATATATATTTCAATATATATATTTTTTGTTTGTTTGTTTGTTTGTTTGTTTTTTGGTATCAGGGGAACACGGGACCTTGTGCTTGCGAGGCAGGGGGTGGCACCACTGAGCTAATCCCCCAGCCCAATCCCATATATTCTCTCTCCATTCACCAGTGAATACACATATAGGCTGTTTTCAGAACTCACCTATTAAAAATTGTGCTGCCATAGCATGTTGATGCATTTATCATTACAATGTAATGACTAAACTTTTTAGGAATATATCAAGTAGAGCTATAGCTGGATCAAACGGCATTTCTATTTTTACTTTTGAGAATTTTCTATACACATTTCCACAGATGTTGGACTACATGACATTCCCACCAAAAATATAGGAAGGTACTTTGTAAATATTTTGCAAAATGAATGGACTGAATGCTATGGTGAATTGCTTGCAAACAGCTATTATTAAAACAAAGGCATTTATTTGGATTTGAATATTTATACCAGGGTAGCAATTTTCCAAATACTGACTGTGTATAAAACATTTAAATAAAAATAGCATCCCTTAAATTGGTATAGAAGTGGTTTTTAGAAAATATTAACCTGTACACATAATTAGATATATTGAACTAGTTCCCCAGCTGAAACAAAAGTTTTATTTCATATTACGTACAGCCAATGCCTAAATGCAATTACATAAAATATTTTCATAATTTTGAGTGTGGAAGATATTTTATCTTGACACATTAAATAATATCACTTGTGACATAATATCAGTACTCCATAAATTCCCAAAATTAGAATATTTCAGATATTCAATTGTTACATTATAGATTCTCAACATGTATGCATGCTAGGAAAGTCCGTGAGATTAAATAAATTTGAACTTGGCTTCATTTGTAGTTTTTAATTTGGTTGGTTTTTAATTTTTTTTAAATTTCTATTTATACATGTTTTCAATACCTAATGGCTACATTCATCATAAATTGTTGGTATATGTACAGATCAAACCTTAATACTTTTTTACCCCTTCTTCCTCTATCATCCATCTCTTATTTCCCCTCACTTTTACAAAATATCTTTCTCCCTGTTTCTATTATCTATCTTTATTTTGCTCTTTCATTTATTTATGCAGAATGAAGTACAACTCAACCATAAAGAATGATAAATCTGACTCATTTGTAGGAAAAAAAGATTGCACCTTGAGATCATAATGTTAAATGAAATAAATCACAAACACAAGTTTAAATATTGCATGGTTTCTCTTATATGAGAAACCAACAATGTAGTTTCCTTAATTTAACATTTTTTGCTCATTCCCTGACTTTTGAGGAGCATTCCTTTTTTTTTACTGTAAATTACCTTAGATTTTTCCGCCAACATCGTTGCCATTCATCATCAATTTGCTGGTCATCGCAATTTCTTCCTAAAGTGTAGAAAAAGAAATATGATAAGCTATTCCAACATTACATAAAAATTCATATATTCCAGGTAGATTCATGCTATTATACCTAGAATACTCTTCAAAATCTTTTCACATTCCAATTAGTAAACCTACACTGATGAGCAAGAAGCAACACTCCCTGATTTTATAAATTAGATAACAGTCTCACCTATAGCAGACACATTTTTAAAGGTTTCCCACATCACATCTCTGTAGAGCTTCTTTTGGGATGAATCCAGCAAAGCCCACTCCTCCACGGTGAAGGCCACAGCAACATCTTCAAAGGTCACTGCCTCCTAAATCGTCACATATATTTATAGGAAAATTATTGAGACTCAGGTACAGAACACTTCAATTCCACTCATAAAAAGCTACAATGGGATTGAATCTTCCAAATGTTGATATCATGTCTTCCTATCAAATTCTTTATCTCCATCCATATTCTCATCTCACACAGGAATTCTGACGCTACAACTGAATTCACTAATGAAGCAACACAATGGAAACCGTGGTTCTCCTGCTGATTAACCCCGGTTTTGTTTGTACAGTTTCTAAAGCATGGTTTACAGAGGAAATCTACAAAACAAGCATCCAACTAAAAAACTGGAATAGATGATTATCTAATAAACTCCTCTGACAGATCATAGAAAAATATCTCTTTTCACAACTTATTATTTAGGAAAGTTATTTATTCCTTCTCTGATTGTATTTAGACAGTATTTTGAAACCTGACCCTGGATTCACAAGCAAAGAATTAAACAGTAATTAAATAGCATAAATGATAATTAAAATGCTAATAAACAAAATTTTTGAGAATGTCTATGGATAATGAAATTAGATTAAGAGCTCAAGGACACCAAATGGTCACCTTTTACAGTGATAGAAAAAATTCTATGGTGGTGGAAGGGGAAAAAGATGGGGGAATGTATATGATCAAAATATATGCATTGAAACCCAATGTTTTGCAAAGTTAACAGGCACTAATAAAACAATAAATTTAAGAAAAAAATTGCCACTTCCAAATCATATCTTTAGCCATTCAATATAATAAATGTCTAACAAAAATGATCAAGTGGCAATAAGAAAATGAGAGCTTGCCTAACACACATAAGAGATTCAAAATTCAGTGCTTAGGGCACTATTTAGCAGAGAGAATGACAAACGCATCACAAGAAAGGAAAAAAGTCTTCAGTGGGTCCATGTGTACATACAATACCGAATAATGATAGAACTGGTATGGTACAAAATGGCAAAAATCACAAAAGTGTTTAATACAGAAGGCAGGGAGAAACAGAAAGGTACAATGAAACACTCTCCACGTTCCATGGACAATAATTATCACCTTGAAATGTGAAACATAAACTTGAGTAATTGAGAATTCAGAGTCAAATAAGTTTCCTCAGGAGAAAATCAAGAATCCAGCAGGATTAGAGGAAGAAATTGAAACCAATGGAAAGCATGAGGAACAAAAGAAACAAGTAAAAAAAAAAAAAAAA
>NW_022900949.1:40454219-40474276 GCF_012274545.1 Fukomys damarensis
AGAAAAAAAAAGGAAAAAAAAAAAAAAAAAAAAAAAAAAAAAAAAAATGGAGTGTATATAAAAAATGTGTACAGGGTAAAAATTAATTTAAAAATAGCAGAATGAACAAAACAAATATAACTTAAGAGAAACACCAAATATGAAATGAGACCCATGACCTGGCTGAGAAAATAGCCAAATATAACAGAACTGTAGAAGTATACAGCTATAAGTAGACAATGGAAGATGCATTCCACAGCCATTTCCTGTCCTTAGAAGGTTAACAACATCTACAGACCAGGAGCTTTATTCCACTGTCCAAAGGATACATTGTGCTATGATTCTTTTCACACCAACATAAAGTAAACTTGAATAAACTTCAACCATGTGACCACTGGAATGCATAAGAAATCAGCTGGACCACAACTCAGACTTGAGGACATGTGACACACAATAAAAGTGTCCATATTATGCTTTTCTGTGCAATTTTGTTTATTTATTTATTTTATTGTTGAACTCTCTATGTAGTCAAGGCTGGCTTTGACTCAATGGTCTTCCTGTCTCAACCTCTGGAATAAGAGATTTACAGGAATGTGCCAACATGTCTGGGTTTTTTCTGTGTGACTTCTATAGTACTCAATAAGGAAATTCTAATAGAGCAAACCTAAAAGAATATTGCATAGTAGTGACAAGTACATATTGTAATATTAGGTAAAGGTCCAACAGAAGTAGAGCTATGGTCATCTATAGGGAAGCAAAGATGAATCAAATTGGTTTTGACCTCGCTACTCTTTGCCACTGCCTAAAGCCCAGTTATAAACCTTTGCAAGGGTTTCCAGGATATTTCTGTTGTGATTACTGTTAAATCTCACCAAAAACACTTCTGAGAAAAAAAAATTCACTGTAAAATATTTACATAGAAAACTACCACGTGAAAAAGAAACTAACTTGGATATTAGAAAGTTATCAACCTTCTAACATGGCAATATGAAGGATAATTCACAGACTGGACAGCTATAAACAAGGTGATACAATTGCAAATATTAGACCTCCAAACACCCATGAAGCTGTGGTCTGAATGCATGCTGGCCATCCAAAGGGGAGCAGGTTAGAAAGTCAGAGAAGTAAAAGCTGGACATGAAAACTGATTGTTTAAACTTCCTACTTAAGGTGAACTTTTATGCTAAACTTTAGAGGAATGTCCTTCATGTTCACACTGGTAAAAGTTATGGCATAAAAATCTGAGAGGATATTCCAAAGATTATGACTCACATAACTAATGGCTCAGGCAAAGCAGAGTAGCCTCTCAACCAGGTACCAAGTGTCTTGAGAGTTAAGGAGGTTGGACTGAGAGGTTATTGAGCAGTGGAGAGGTTATTTGGGCAGTGGACCGAGAGGTTACTGAGGTTAACAGGCAACTCAGGCTGAGAATTCACTTCCACAAGCAGAGCTTTAAATCTCAAAGTATTTGCCAGAATCAAAACTGTAAAACCTAGGCTTCTGATCACATTATCTTCATTTGGGACACGAATGGGAGGTGTGAAGAGGGTTAAGTATTGTAACTAAAAATCAAACAATGAATGCACACACTTCATTTTCTAGGTTAGCTGTAAGGATGCAGAAGAGAAGGTTCCTTCTAAGTAACAAAAAAGCAAACTAAAATCCAAATCTTTCAAGACCAAAGCAAGCCATTGTATTCAATGTGAAAATAACACTCATACAGAACAGTTGTATGATTGAATCAGTTGATGCTGTTATAACCAGGAGTAATTCTTTCAGCAAAATATAGGGAGAGTCCAAATAACTTAAAAGTAAATACTTTTACTTTTTAAGGGGTAAATACTTGCACTGGACATAAAAAAGGTGAAAATTATTAATGGGGAGGTGACATCCTAATAAAAATCTCCATATAAACCACACTCTCATTTATCTAGTTCTCAGGCTGGGGATTTAGGTCAGTGGTTCTGCCATCTGCCTCGCAAGCGCAAGGACCCGAGTTTGATCCCCAGTACTCCCCCCAAAAAAATAATAATAATACCCTTCTTCATTTATCTAGTTCTCAACCTGAAGCACCCCCCAAAAAAAGGAGGGGAAAAAGATATACCCACATATAGATACAGATACAGATATAGATACGATAATACACGTGTGCAAGGAAAAGCAAGGCAACAGAAGATACCCAAGTTCATCCAGTTCTCCCAAGGCAAAGCAAGGGGTCACAAATGGAAAAGAAAACAATTACCAGGTAGCAGAAATCTACAAAAGGTTCATAGGGCCAGGGATTTAGCTCAGTGGCACCACACCTGCCTTGCAAGTGTAAGGTCTTGAGTTCCATCCCTAGTACCACAAAAAGGGGGGTGGTTCACAGACAGGATGATAGAAAGAAAATAGATGACCTCAAAGAGGAAATGAACAAAGAGTTCATAGCAATTCCAGTCAATATGACCATGGTGAATTTTAGCGAAATAGGTTTAAAAAAAAAAAAACAGTAAGTTAACCAAAACAACTCAAAATTTTAATGAGATTCAACACAGATATGAAATCCTTGAAAAAACACCAGATAGAAGTACCTGATATTGAAAAAAAACTATAAAATTTACAAATTACAGAAATGACCAATATAAAGACAGAGTATCTGACATTAAGGATAAAATAGTGAATTACAATGAAGAGCTCAAAGAAGCCAAAAAGAAAATAACAGAACAAGAGGATTATCCAACAACTACTAGATGACAATAAGAAGACCAATCTGAGGCTAACTGGAATTAGAGAAAAAGTAGGAGATAGCACAGATGGACTTACCAACATGTTTACAGAAATCAAAGAAGAAAATTTCCCTAATATAAGAAAAGTGATGCTTACAGAATACCAAACAATTATGATGACAGAAGAAGCTCACCGAGGTGTATCCTTAACTATTGCCAGATATCCAGAAAAAAAATTAAAAGCAGCCAGAGAAAAACAAAAAAAAGCACATATAAAGGTAAGCCAATTAGAATCACAGCAGACTTAACACAAACCCTAAAAGCCAGGAAAGCTTGGAGTTTAGTCTTGAAAGACCTAAAAGCAAATAACTTCCAACCCAGATTAACTTATCCAGCAAAGATATCCTTCAAAATACAAAGAGAAATAAGGTATTTCCATGAAAATGTCCAGCTCAAAAGGTGAGTACTAAACCTGCTCTTGAGAAAATACAGAAATCATGAAATGAACACACCTAAAAACACAGAGAAAATTAGTGAGGGCAATGGACAAATAGCAATAAAAACAGGAAAAGAAATACAGAGGATTCACCAACTGAAAAGAAGGCCCGACAGTAAATAACCAACACATCTCAGTAATATCTCTCAAGTTAATAGCCTCAACTCTCCCAATAAAAGACACAGACTGGCCAACTGGATCAAAAACAAAGACTCCAACAGTATGTTACATTCAAGAAACTCAACTAATAAAAAAAGATACTCAGAAAAAAAAAAGATACTCAGTTTAAAAATTAAATGATGGAAAACAACATTTAATGCACCAGGACCCTGAAAATAAACTGGGGTAGCAATTCTAACATCAGACATAGTAAATTTCAAGCTAAAAGAGTAGAAAAGACAAAGGTCACTACATACTAATTATCAGAACAATCTGACAAGTGATAAATTTGACAAAAACTTATGGGCCAAATACAAGAGCACTTATCTTCATAAAACAAAAACTACTGAATTTAAAAGATCCTATTGACACTAACACAATTGTAGTAGGGGATTTTAAAACCTCACTTTTGCAAAGAGATGGATCACATAAACAAAAAAAAACCAATAAAGCAAAATCAGAGCTGAACCACACCCTTGAACATATGGACTTAATAAATATATACAGAGTATTCCACCCCTCTACAACAGAGAATATATTCTTTTCAGCAGTACATGGTACTTTTTCCAAAATAGATCACCTAGTCCACAGCTTAAATAAATATAAAATAATTAAAATTACCCCGTGCATATCATCAGACCACTGTGCAATAGAAATGGAAACAACAAAAGAAATTCCACAAAAGGCAAAAGCTACTGGAAAATTAACAACATATTCCTGAGAGTGGAAATAAATTAAATTGAGAATAAAATTAAAACTTTGTAAAAAAGAAAACCAAGCAACAAATCAAAGAGCTGGTTCTTTAAAAGAATAAATAAAATAGATAAGCCCTTAGAACCAGACTCACCAAGAGATTCACATCAATGCAATCAGAAATGAAAAAGATGAAATCACAACAGACACTGTCAAAATTCAGAAGACAGTAATTACTTCAAAAATTATATCCCAGCAAATTAGCAAATTTTGATGAAATGGACAGACTCCTAGTAAATATGCTTAGCAACTCAATAACAAGCAATGAAATTTACACAGCAATAAAGAATCTACCAACTTAAAGCCCAGGAGCTGATGGATTCATTGATGAATTCTACAAAATCTTTAAGGATATTATACCACCAATACTCTTCAAGCTTTTCAAAGCAATTGAAAGGGAAGGAGTGTTCCCAGATTCATTTATGGAATCCAGTATCACCCTGATCTCAAAACCAGATAAAAATCCAACTAAAATGGAGAACTATAGGCCAATCTCCTTAATCAATATAGATGCAAAAATCCTCAACAAAATAATACCAAATAGAATGCAATACATTACCCAAAAGATCACACATCATGATCAAGGATGTTTCACTCCAGAAATGCAAGGATGGTTCAACATACCTAAACATGTGTGGGTGTGGGTGTGTAGGTGTGGGTGTGTGTGTGTATGGCGGGGTGCTGGGGATTGAACTCAGGACCTTGTGCTTGTGACACAGGCAGCGGCACCACCTAAGTCAATATATATTAATACAGCACATAAACAGGAGCAAGGTAAAAAAACCATATGATCATATCAATAGATGCAGAAAAGGCTTTTGATAAAATCCAACACAATTAAAAAATTTTTTTAAAAGCCCTGAAGAAATCAAGTACAGAAGGACCATACTTGAATATGATAAAGGCTATTTATGACAAACCAATAGTCAGCATCATACTAAAGGGGGAAAAACTAAAAACATTCTCTCTGACATCAGGAACAAGGATGTCTACTATCACCTCTTCTATTCAACATAGTACTTGACACATTAGCCAGAGCAATTATGCAAGAAAAAGAAATAGAAGGGATACACAAAGAAAAGGGAAAACCCAAGTTATCATTATTTGCAGATGACATGATACCCTATATAGAAGACCAAAAGAACTCCACCAAAAAATTCAGAATAGCCAATTTCAGCAAATAGAATATAAGATCAACACACAGAAATCATTAGCATTTTTGTACACCAACAACAAAAGAGATGAAAAAGAAATTATGAAAACAATACCATTCACAGTAGCTTCAAGAAAAAATATAATACCTAGGAATTAACCAAGGAAGTAAAAGACCTCTACAGAGAAAACTACAGAACTGTGAAGGACATCTTTGAAAAGGACATAAAAAAATGTAAAGATGTCCCCTGCTCCTGGGTAGACAGAACCAATATTGTCAAAATGACAAAATCACCCCTTGCCCTTGTTCCCTTAACCACTTCTCTATTGCCAGAGATCCATCCTCTTGTCCCTTTCTATCCATCCTTTATGATTTCCTTTGTACTTTGCATACAGCATTTAAGCTTCTGTGTGTGGTTTATCTCAGCCTATCTTCCAGGTGCATCTATTTTCCTACAAATGTTTCAAATTTGTCATTGTTTATAGCCTAATAGTATACCATTATATAGATACCACATTTTCTTTATCCAGTCACTTGTTGATGGATACACACTGAAGATTTAGCTATTACAAATTGTGCTCTATAAACACTAATAGGTCAAACGAACAATAGCTAAATCCTCAGAGGCAAGGAGTGAGGAGGAGAGAGGAAATAAGAGTACAGATATGCCATATTCAGGAACCTAATAACCCAATTAATATAAACAGTATATGCTGTAACATGAGCTAAGACAATATCAACAAGAATGGAAAATGAAATGGAGGACAGGAGGGGGGAGAAGGGAGGAGAAGAGAAGTGGATTTAAAAATAAAACGTTATAATATGTACATGTAACCACTCCCCCAAATCACCGCAAACTACACAAACTGCAAACATGTACAAATAAAAAAATTTTTAAGTCCTTTAGTTTTGGCAAAAGGACAGATGTGAAGGCTCCATTGAAGACCAAGAAACTTGAAGAACGGAGCTCAAATAGATTCAAATACATGAAGTCAAGAACTCTGGAAAAAAGAAAAAGATACAAAGCTGACCAGAAGGCTGGGCTTTTTAGCTACTGTGCTTCTTTAATATGTTACCTCCCGGGGCAGCCATAAAGGCATTTCATGTTCCAGCCACCACAGAAGGTGAATTCAGTATATATCAGAGGGTCATGAGCTGTAATAGACTCAGTAATAATCTGCTTCTCTTCTACGTTATGCTCAGATTTAATACAGTTCATTTTATCACAGTGAGCAAAGTGGTATAAGTTGTCACCCAGAAACAGAAATCATTTTCTAGAACTAAACTTTAACATAAAAATTTTTTCTTGTAAGATTATACTTGAACCAAAGTGCTTTGTGAATGCATGAAGAAAATGCACAACTTAGGCCTATTTTACCATTTGGCCTATTCTCTATGTCTGTGATATGTGTACACAAAATGGGAGAATTACTGCACTGCCTGGAATTGTATAGATATTTTAATGCCAGGATTAGAACTAAAAATACACAAAATCCTTCTCATATTAAACAAGGAAAAAAGGATATAATGTGCATAAAATGTTTTGCATATAGGATACACACACTTTCTTTTTTTTTTTTTTTATTGAGTTTATTGGTACATTTAGGGATACAGTACAGTTACATTTATTGTTGGGATCATGTACCTTTACATGGCAAGTCTTGATTCTCATTTTTTTCCCCTTACCTCTGCCCTCCCTTCACCCCCTCCTCCCCTCCCCATCTACAAACACTTTATTTTCATCTTTTCATTCTCTCACATTTTTTTCTTTTCCCTTTTTGTTCTTCCCCTACGTATCACACCTTCCCTACATCTTTAGCTCCTTTCCTCCCATTTCTAAATGTCAGTAATCTTATTAGAATCTTATGCATTGTTGCAGAATATTCACACCAGGGAAACTATTCGGTATTTACACATGTGGGACTTATTTATTTCACTTAGGAGTATATCTTCAATATGTATCCATTTTCCTATGAATGAATCTATTCTCTCGCTCTTTATGGCTGAGTAATATTCCATTTTATAGAAAAACCACAACTTCTTTATCCAGTTTCCAACGGATGGGCAAATAGGTTGTTTCCAAGATTTAGCTATTACAAACTGTGCCGCTATAAACATGGGTGCACATACTTCTCTGTGATATGATTCTTTTAGTTCTCTTGGAAAGATACCCAACAGAGGGATGGCTGGGTCAAATGGAACCTCCAGTCCAAGCTCTTTGAGGTATCTCCATATTGATTTCCATAGTGGTTGCACTAGTCTGCACTCCCACCAACAATGGAGGAGGGTTCCTTTCTCCCCACAACCCCGCCAACATTTGTTATTGTGTGATTTCTTGATAGCAGCCATTCTTTGTGGGGTGAGGTGGAATCTCAGTGTTGTTTTCATCTGCATCTCTCGAATGACCAGTGATGTGGAACATTTTTTCATATATTTTCTTGCTGCTTTCACTTCTTTGTATGAGAAATGTCTGTTCATTTCGGATGCCCATTTTTGGATCGGGTCTTTATATTTGGGGGGACTGATTGTTTTGAGTTCTTTATATATCCTTGATAATAGTCCTTTGTCTGAGGTACAGCTGGTAAAAATTTTTTCCCACATTGTAGATTGTCTCTTAGTTCTGCTAATGGTTTCTTTTGAAGTACAGAAGCTTTTTAGTAAGATGAGATCCCAGTTGTTGATTCTTTCTGCTAGTTCCCGTGCTACTGAGGATTTGTTCATAAAGTCTTTTCCTATACCAATGTCTTCCAGAGTTCTGCCTAACTTACTTTCCAGCAAGTTTAATGTTTCTGTTTTAATATTTAGATCTTTAATCCATTTGGATTTTAATTTAGTGCATGGCGAAAGATAAGGGTCTAATTTTAATCTGTGACAGGTTGATATCCAGTTTTTCCAACACCATTTATTAAAGAGGCTATCTTTCCTCCACTGAGGATGGTGAGCTCCTTTGTCGAAGATGAGGTAGCTGAGTACATCTGCATTTGTTTTTGTGTCTTCCAGTCTGTTCCATTGATCCTCAGGCCTATTTCTTTGCCAGTACCATGCTGATTTTATCACAGTGGCTTTGTAGTATAGTTTCAAATTGGGAATTGTTACACCTGGTGCCATGTGACTGTTGCCTATAATGGCTTTTGCTATTCTAGGTCTCTTGTGGTTCCAAATGAATTTTTGGATTCTTTTTTCTAGTTCTGTGAAATATAGTGTTGGAATTTCAATTGGCATTGCATTGAATGTATATAGCAGTTTCGGTAGTATGGCCATTTTCACTATGTTGATTCTTCCTACCCAGGAGCAGGGGATATCTTTCCATTTTTTTATATCCTCTTCGATTTCTTTTTTCAGAGTGCTGTAGTTTTCAGTGTAGAGATCTTTTGTTTCTTTTGTTAGATTGATTCCTAGATACTTCATTTTTTTGGATGCTATTGTAAAAGGAATTTTTTCCCTTATTTCTCTTTCTGTCTGTCTGTTATTTGTGTATAGAAAGGCTATTGATTTTTGGGTATTCACCTTGTATCCAGATACTTTACTGAATCTGTCAATTAAGTCTAGAAGTTTTTTGGTGGAGTTTTTTGGATCTTCAATGTAGAGTATCATATCATCAGCAAATAATGATAGTTTAACTTCTTCCTTTCCTATCTTTATTGCTTTAATTTCTTTCTCTTGTCTAATTGCTGTGGCTAATGTTTCCAGAACTATATTGAAGAGAAGTGGCGATAGTGGGCATCCTTGTCTTGTTCCTGATTTTAACATGAAGGTTTTCAGTTTTTGGCCATTCAATATGATGTTGGCTGATGGTTTTTCATAAATAGCCTTTATTAAATTGAGGTATAGACCATCTATTCCAATTTTTTGCAGGGTTTTTATCATGAATGGGTGTTGAATTTTATCAAATGCTTTTTCTGCATCTATTGAGAGGATCATATGGTTTTTGTCCTTGACTTTGTTAATATAATGTATTACATTCACTGACTTTCGTATGTTGAACCACCCTTGCATCTCTGGAATAAATCCGACTTGGTCATGATGGATGATCTTCTTAATAATCCTCTGTATTCTGTTTGCTAGTATCTTATTAAGGATTTTTGCATCTATATTCATTAAGGAGATTGGTCTGTAGTTCTCCTTTTTGGTTGTATCTTTCTCTGGTTTGGGAATCAGAGTGATACTTGCTTCCAGGAATGAATTTGGAAGTATAGCTTCTCTTTCAATTTCATTGAAAAGTTTGAAGAGTAATGGTAGTAGTTCTTCTCTAAATGTCTTGTAAAATTCAGCAGTGAATCCATCAGGGCCTGGGCTTTTCTTTGTTGGTAAGTTTTTAATTACATTTTCAATTTCACTGATTGTGATTGGGGTGTTTAAAATGTTTTTATCTTCTTCGTTCAACTTTGGTAATTCATAAGTATCTAGAAATCTGTCCATTTCTTCTGTGTTTTCCATTTTATTAGAGTACAGGTTCTCAAAGTAGGTGTTCATGATCCTCTGGATTTCTTTCGGATCTGTTGTGACTTCGCCTTTTTCATTCCTAATTGCATGGATCTGAGCCTTTTCTTTCCTTTTTTTGATAAGATTAGCTAAGGGTTTGTCAATTTTATTTATTCTTTCAAAAAACCAGCTCTTTGTTTCATTTATTTTTTGTATCGTTTTCTTAATTTCAATTGCATTGATTTCTGCTCGGATCTTTATAATTTCCTCTCTTGTTCGAGCTTTGGGTTTTTCTTGCTCTTGTTTTTCTAGGAGTCTAAGTTTCATCGTTAAGTTGTTTATTTGAGCCCGCTCTGTTTTCCTAGTGTGGGCATTCAATGTTATGAATTTTCCACGTAGAACTGCTTTCATTGTGGATACACACACTTTCTAAGTGTACATTAATAGGCAATGAACACTATTCTTTGCGGGGAGGTACCGGGGATCAAACTTGGGTCCTTGCACTTGCGAGGCAGGCGGTGGAACCACTAAGCTAAATCTCCAGCCATTAACAGGCAATGAATACAGAATTGGAACTCTGATGTCACTGCGAGAGGAATAATTCTACTCAACCAAGTAGAACCATGTAGAGAATTTAGAGAGTGGCCAGAGAGGTGAAACGTTTCCCATCAAAGCCCATGGCTTACTTTGGGTTGTTCAGAGCAAAAGAAAAATGAGAAAAGAACATTTTTAAGGCAAATGTATTTCATTTTGAGAAAATGAAATGGACTGATGATGATAAGTGATGAGATAAGTGAAGTGACATGAGCCTGCTAAAACCAACATCAACTTTGGGGAAGAACTGATTTGGGAAGCTCACTGAACTGCGCTGGTGTAAGGCTGACACTTGCCTTCACACTGCACTAATGATGTTCATTTCCCATTCCGACATCTAGAAGCATTTCTTCAACATTGTTTTCCTAACTCATATGAAACTTCTTAGCTATGGATGTTGGGGTAGAGGCAAGAAACACAAGAGCCTGATAACATCAGTAAGCCTTTTGTAAACAGAAAAAAATTCCATTCTGTCATTCACCTTTTAACATTTGTTATGCAAGATTTCAATATTAAAGGCAAATTTTCTTCTTAGACATTCTGTGTCTCATTTACTTTATAACATCTGCCGCTGCACTATTTTTATAAACTCTAAACAGAATTGCCGAGCATGGTAGCGCATGCCTGTAATCCCATCACTCGGGAGGCTGAGGCAGGAGGATCGCTGTGAGTTCGAGACCAACCTGGGATACATATGAAAAACCAAAAAAATAAAAATAGATAGATAAATAAATAAAAAAGAATAGTAAGATTCAGTTTCAATCTACCTAAAAATTCTGTGTGGCTTATAAATCAGTATAATTAATTCTTGGGAATCATTAGCCCTATACATTTCATAATACTGCTCAACATAAAGTACATCCTTATATATTTGATCTGTGGTCTGAATAGATGAACTCTCCCAAAATTTATGTGTTATGTTCTACTCCTGATTGTGATGGTATGGGAATTTAGGTCATGATGACAAAAAAACATGAACATCAGTTTTTCTCCAATGAGACCGGACATAGCCTGAAGGATAAACAGCATTTAAGCAGAATATATTCCTGGACTTTCAGTGCTGTCTCTGTCTTCTTTTATCTTTGGAGACAATGTCTCACTAAGGAGGTTAGAATGGTCTTGAATTCACATTGTAGTCAAGGCTGACCTCAAATTTGCAGCAATCCTCTTGCCTCAGCCTCCCAAATGCTGGGATTACAGGTATGTGCTACAATGCCTAGCTAACACAGTCTTCCTATGAGACTCAGTGGGCTTTTCTTGTCTGTTCCCAGGTCAGTGTGCTTAGCGAGCTCCAGAGTCAATGCCACAGGAAGAAAACACCTTTCTTAGCCACTCTGCCAGTGTCACATTGCTTTCTTTTCCTCAGGCTCAATTGTGATCACAGAGAAACACACACTCACAGTCACTAGGAAATTGACCTTTGTCTTCCCAATTTCACCCTGAACAGAAATGAGTATTGTTTGCTACACTTGAAACAACTCACCAACAGTAAATGGTGGGCACATAATTTACTACTTAGACCACCCAGTTACCACGATGCTGACAAATTCTGAGCTTAGTACTACCATGCTTCTCCAAGTGCAGGTTTCAGTCCAAACCATGGGATGTTGAGTTTCATCTTGAGTCACCATCCTGAAGTTATTAAGTGCATCTTAGTCAACCCATTAACAAAGATGAAGATACTGCATTGAAAGGGCAATATAATAAAAGGAAAAGACATTCCCAATCTTCCGAAAATTCCAGAGGTTTTAGTTTCTGTTCTGGAATCTGGAGTAAAAAGACTTAATTTTCAAAAAAAAAATTATAGTACACATACAACTAATCTCAAACTCCCAGGCATAAATCTAAAGCAGGAGAATCTAAGGATGTCTTTCAGATTAGCCTTCACACATTACAGCTTTCTGGATATGAAAGAAAAAAATAAATAAAACAGTGGATGATACTTAATTTAGCCAAGCATCGTGATCTTGCTAAGTAGGAGTGAGTATAACATCCCCACACTACATAGGTGTGGTCACCCATACTTATGATCACACCACTCTGGGAGGCTGAGGCAAGAGGATTAAAGATTCAACCCTAACCTAGGCAACATACTGAGACAGTCTCAAGATAAAATAAGAGTAAGAAGGGGCCAGAGATGCAGCTCATTGGCGCCATGCCTGCCTAGCAAGTGCAAGGTCCTGAGTCAGATCCCCAGTACCCACTCCCCCCAAAATAAAACTAATTAAAAGTAAAAAGCACTCAATGTCACTCAAAGCAATATCCCAGGTTCAAACCCCAGGAACACAGAAACAAAAAACAAGAAAAAACTCCCACCACAATAAATAACATACTGTATAATCTTTTCTATTCTAAAGAAGCACACTTTCCATTTCACTTAGATGAGATGCTTTCCACCCAATTTTTTTAACCATGAACAAGAAAAGACACAATTTAGTAATTAGTAATTTTGCCTCAAAATGAATTAGGTGATCTTATCAGTAGTAACAGAAAAATTTATTTATCTGACTTTTCCTAAATTTTTCTTTCCTTCACGCCTAAGGTCTTTGACCTACCATCAACCTGTGCCAGCATACAACTCTTCCTTTACTGTGACCTACCTCAAAGAAAAAGCTCTGGCTCAGGCATTGTCACCCTGAACTGCTCCATTCCCCCTCCTGTTTGCTCTTCTTTAAATAAAAACCTCTTATGCCTAAGGTGATACGCCTGCCCACCTGCCACCTGGGCCTTTACTCACACTACTGTACTGCTTTTGTACCTATTTCTACCTCAATCAGCATTTCATTTTTTATTTGTTTTTGTTTTTTTGGTACCGGGGATCAAACTCGGGTCCTTGTGCTTGTCAGGCAGGCGGCGGAACCACTGAGCTACATCCCAAGCCCAGAATTTCATTTTTTAAAAAGAGTCTATAAATTGTCCAAAAGCCATAGCAATTATGTGAGAAATGGCACCTACCTCTTCCCACTAATATCCAAATACATGTACATTTGAATGCCATACATGAAAGAGATTCTCACTATGGGCTCAATAGGCAACAAGTCCTGGAAGTTAGTCTTCGCAGGATTAATTTTCCTTACATTAGTAACTTTCCCCTCTTGCAATATAAATTACAAGGGAACCTATTTATTTGTAGCACTGCTGTTGATGTCACAAAGGAGTTGAAGCATGCTCGGCATGTGTTCTACAATGTGCCTTCTTGCCAGCAATGTTGAACCTCTCTTATGTTCATGGCCTTAATAAACCCTCTATAAATTTGGCAACGTTGAACTATTTAAAAATGTAGAAATCTATTATCATTACAGTATAGCCATAGGCTGAAGAGGGTTTGAGACCTTGTTTGCTAAACATTTATTAAATTCAGCATCATCAGATGTCAGCCACTTTCCCATCAGTGGGACTAAATACCCAACACTCACAATTTAAATGAATAATGTTGGGGTTTGTTGTTCACAATTTCAGTCCATGGTCCATTAACTCCAAGGCAGAAATAGGATGACAGAGGGACAGGGCAGAGGAAAAGGTGCTTATCACATACACAGCAGTCTGGAAATGGTGAGATAGATAAAGCTGGTACAAGAATACACTTTTCAAGTCCACCTTTTCTTTTTTTAAGTTATGTCAGCCATAACTGTTACACTAACAGAAACACTGAAGTGAATTTATGTTGTTTTCACACCTGGGCTATTGACTATAATTTTTCAATGCACATGGGAATATAGACATATCTTCTAGATTCCAATTTCAATTCAGTCCAAAAGTAATTCAACCTAATCACTCTTTCTCTCCCTTTCTCTCTTCTCTCTCTCTCTCTCTTTCTCTCTCTCTCTCTCACTCTCTCACTAATGGATATGGACCTAGATCCTTGCCTATGCCATATAATCGCTCTGCAACTGTGGTACATTCCCAGACCTCAACTCAATTTTTAAGGGTAAAACTTTTAATATTAAAATATTACCTTTTCACCTAGTTTTACATTTAATAAACAAAAGCTTGATGCATACTCCGTTTATTTTTCTAAACATAAGTGATCAGACTCAATAGGTTATTCTGTAAATTTTTCTCTTTCTTTCTAATTAAGCAAGAAAGAAAAAAAAACCAACAACACATCTTGTATCTCTTATCCTAAAAATGGAACTAAAATTCCTATGTTTACAGGCTAAAAAAATGCTTGCCACTAATCATCAGGACAATGCATTGTTATACCATAATAAAATGCTACTAAACAGACTACAGTCAGGAATACAGGGAATAACAACTGCTGGTAAGGATGTGGAGAAAACTAAAAGTTACTGAGAATTTAAAATGGCCAGTGTCCTAGTTACTTCTTTTGCTGCTGAGACAAAATACTCAACACTCAAAGTTAAAGGACAAAAGATTTATTTAGCTCACAGTTTGTAAACGTTTTGGTCCATAATCAGCTGGCTCCAAGGCAGGAAGGCACATGGCAGACAGGCATCACAGAGGAGAAATAGTTCACGAAGGGCAGAAGGTACCAAAGCAAGCAAGGGACCTTAGCAGCTGCTTTTCTGGCCCCTTTACTGTATCCAGGCTACTGGGATTAGGGTGGTGCCAAACCAATCAGTATTTAGTAATCACTCACCCATAATCCTAGCATTGTACCGTGAATCGATCCCACACTCTACATTCAGGCACTTCAGAAAAAGCCCCACCTATGACCACATGAGCCTTTGGAGGACATCTAGACACAAACCATAACAGGCAGTGATAGAGTCTTGAACATTTCTGGAATAATGAAATGTACAGTTATTTTTTCAGTACATTCTTGTTTCTAAAAAAATATTTTAAAATCTACAAAAAATAGAGGGTTACTTTGGCTCACAATTTTGGGGCAGGGTGAATCAACTAACTACCAGTCCAGATAAGCTTAATGCTATATACAGGAGCTTGAGATCACACCTGGCATCACATGCAAAAACACTAAGAGTGCATGTGTGTGATTTTGTCTCTCTTCCTATTCCAGTATTCAAAAAGGAAAAAAATTAAAAGAAAATATCTCTTACTCATTGCCTCCTAAGTGACCAAAGTTTTCATATTTACTCACACAGTTTCTATCTCTTAGTATATCTCAGTAAAAATTAGATTTCATCATGAGTTTTGAATGGAACAATCCATATGCAATGACAACAGTTCCCATACTACCCATCAAACCTCTCCTATATATATAGATAAGATATGCAGACAACTCCACAGAAATTTATACATGGATGTTTAGAGCTTGAAATTTAGCAAAGCTAAAAGGTAGAAATAATGGAAATATCCATCATATATTGCACAACCAAAAATGGAAGCTATCCATGAAAAAGGATTCATGAATATTCATGAATATTGATTCAAGAGTGATCTGTATATGTATCAATTCCCCATAAAGAACGGATTTCTTATATAATTCACACTCAAACTAGTAAGGAAATGTAAATGTTTTGTCAATAATAGAATGAAAATTGCAACAATATACCCACAGTGCATGAATATAGTTATCTTCCAAAAAGCTTACTTTAAAAATATATTTAATTGGAAGACTGATCTTAATGATTTTGCAAATACAGTTAGCTTCCTCAATTGATCTGTGCAAATATTGTTTTACTGAAGAAAATACCTCCTCACATTTTCAAATAAGTACTCTGTTGACACAGAAGCATTTATTTATCCATCAAAGCTATTATAAGCAATATGCACAAAGCAATAAAAACTGCACTTTCAAAAAATAAGATACAAATAAAATTGGAGAAGATGAACTGGATGTATGAAGAA
The DNA here is from genome assembly GCF_012274545.1 of Fukomys damarensis. Lineage (NCBI taxonomy): Eukaryota > Metazoa > Chordata > Mammalia > Rodentia > Bathyergidae > Fukomys > Fukomys damarensis. The sequence goes on from NW_022900949.1 coordinate 40,470,253, forward strand.
TAACATATAGATTTGGATGTGATGATGTAACTTGATACGAATTTTTAACTTTAATATAAATGGTATTTATAATACCAGCAAATCAACTATATGATAAAAAACTAGTAGCTTCCCTTCTGAAAAACAAAGGTGATTGTTACACTATTTGAATCTCAAATAAAAAAGTACAGCGATGATTTATCCTGTTCAATTGTTCGCGACATGCTATACAATTATAGTCCTTTAAGTCTGAGCCTTAGAGATACATACACATTAAGTTTATAGGAACACGCTTCTACTTTATTCGAAACTCAGATTTTATTAGGCTGAGAGTACAAGAGGAAGAAGAAGTTTTTCTTTCCATGATAATGGGAAAACTGCTCAGTTCATGTGAAGTTTGCATCACACACATTCAAGTATGCAATTCAGGTAATTTAAAGGCAAAAATATAAAATCTGAAACTGTACAATGTAGAAAGCAGAAAAAAATGATTTTCTGAAGTAGAAGTTAAGACTTCTGTTCAGTAAAGAAAATACTTGACAAAATCAAGATGAGGACAGAAAATCAAGAGAAAGCATTTTGATTCCCTACAAATGACAAAGAAATTTCTAAAACAGGGGAAAAAAAAGGTGTATCAAAAAAGGAATGTTTGTCACAAATATAAGCATCTGGTATCAACAGATAATTCTGTGCATACACAGAAAAAGGAAAAGAGAATGCATAAAAAAAGAGGCATAAAAGAAAGGAGGGATAAATACAGAAAAACAAGGTGTGCCATTTAATTTCACTGTGTCAATAAAATTCATTAAATTAGAAAAGTCTGGATGGTTATGAAAAATAGAAATATTCCCCACTGGTTGGGGTAGTGTGGATGGAGAATATGAAGATGTTAACTGCATACACACTCTGTACACCAGAAAACATACTCCTGAGCATCTGCGGCATTTTCTCAAATCTGCTTCTTGGGCAGTAAGAAGAAAATGTTCTGTGTTGTCCTCTTATCACTGGCTGAATGCAAAAAGCCTGCTTTCCATTAATTGTGGAAAGGCAAAGAAAATGTCATGGAGAAAAACAATGGGCAGCCTATCAAGAGTTATGTACATTCAACAACACAAATAAATGTGGTACATATTGAATGAAGTGAAAGACGTGATGAGCTCTCAAACATCTCCCACCTCAGCATACAAAAAACATACGTACATGAGGCTGGGTGTATCTCAGTGGTAGAGCACATGTACAGTGCTCATTTGCCTCTGGGATCTAGAGCTCCCAAGAAAAAGAAGACACAAAGCTGTGGTGTATAATCTCATAGTGATGAGCAGAGGCATGGTAGTGGAAGCAGATGCTCCTCCAACAGGGTTGTTAATCAGAACACTCCTGATACTTTGGGCCAGTATTTTTATGTAGTGAGGGATGGCTTGTGTGCTGTGTGACATTTAAGAATACCCTTTCCTATCTACAAGTTGCAAAAAATCTTAAATGTGCTCTATATCATGATATAACACAGTATTTCAGAAACACCCACATATTTTATGAAGTATGGAATCAACAATGGCTAAAACCACTGGCGTAAAAGTTGCAGAGGATAGCTCCCAAATGTCAAGGTACCCAAAAAAGCAAACAAAAACCCTGAGCTGCCATCGCTCTCAGCTTTGTACCCAAAACCCTAGCTCAGTGGCCTACCTAAATACTTCCAGTCTGTATTTGCATACTCTCTTCTTGTCCTGTCCATACAGGCTGCCTTTCTGCTGTGGCTAGAGTGAAACCCTAGAAGAAGCTCCATGGCTGAGTGCACTATAACACACATTGGGAGGTGTAGAGGCTGGACTAAGGGTTACTTGAACTAAAGCTCTGCTTTATTTCAGCGGTGCCCTTCGAATTAAGTCCTTCCTATGGTTTTCTCCAGGATATCAACATGGAAGGGAGGTTTCTGAGAGTGCAGAGAAAAGCAAGAGGTACTCGGGGATTTCAGGGATTGCAACTTCCTGCCATTTATGGAACACACAACAAAATCTCAGGGTCACCTCTTTGCCCAGAGAAATATTAGTTGCTGGAAAGGTGACACAACTCCGAGTCTTGGAGAAAACAACGGTGAACAGAATGTTTTTGGCACATTAGGGGCAAATAGGCACTGGGAGGACAAGAGGGCATCCAAGAACAGAAAACCAGTTGTTTGTCCTAAGTTTGAGGAAGTTAGAAGGATTCCAAAATCAGCATAAATTAGAAATAGGAATGGAATTGTTTTCTCTATAGCACTGTACATGCTTTGCATACTGTGGTCAAACTGCTCACCTTGTGTCATTCTATCCTACCCTCTTGCTCTAGTGACGCAAGCTAGATAGTATAAACAGACTGATAACTTCTCTAGAGTGTAGCATTCCCTTTTCCAAAGATTACTCATAATGTTCTCCATGTTTAGTTTCTCTGGAGATCCTGATTAATTCAGCACTCAGTCCAGAATATGATCTTATGAGTTTCATGTTCCAGAGACCAGCACTTTATTAAGAATGGAAGGAATGAGTCTAGACATTTGCCTGAAGTTAGAAAAGCATAATATCTTGATCGAACCAAAGCAAGCGGAAAGTAAAATGTACCGAAAACTCATTGATTATATCTAATCTAGCAAACACCACCACTAAACCATTACTCCTTAAAACTGCTCAACACTTACACTGACATGTAGCTGGGCAAATTTATGTAACAAAGTATATTTTATAATAAAATGATAAATACAGTCTTTTATGTACTTTATTGAATACAGTGCACCACGAATGCACTGGCTGTTTTCATTTTGTATCTTTTGCTGACAGAGCAGTGACCCGCTGCTGCTGCTGGGCCTCATGAACAAGTATTGTACCACATCTCTCTAGGATAGAGTAAAATTCTAAATTAAAATTTTCCACTAAATCCATAACACATTTGCTTTTATTATATACTACTGGAGTTTGAACTTAGGGCACTGTGCATGTTACACAAGTTACATTAGTGTGGAGAAACCACAAGATTTTTATTTTGTCTTGATGTAGGGCTTTGTACAATTAACCAGGATGGATTTGGAGCAGTAATATTTTTTTCTCTGTATGCCATGTGGCAGGGATTAGATTGCATGCCACCATGCCTCACTGAAATTTAATTTACCCAAGTATTGTGATCCTAGTAAATGGTGGTGACTGAAGAATTTCCTTTCTAGCCATGCATGGTGGCCCATGCCTGTCATCCCAGCACACTTGGAGAATGAAAAAGAATTCAAAGTTCACCCCTACCCAGTACAACTTACTCAAATCTGGTTTCAAATTTTAATAAAAAATGTAAAGTGGTGTAGGATGTAGCTCAGAGCAAAGATCCTAAGTTTAATCCCTTGTGACACAAAAGTCAACCACACCTTGCAATCTTTTCTATCCTGGAAAACTGTTTCCCATTACTTCGATAATCAAGTCCACGAAAGTTTTTAACTGACAACCAGTCCAGACAGTTTCCTAATTGCCAATTTTTCCTCCAAAATGTTAAGGTGCACTAATCACTAATAGAAGCCATATTTATCCAACTTTTACTAAGTTCTTCTCCTCCCATCAGGCCTGTGATTTTTGACCCACTCCCAGACCAGGCTCAGCACACAACCCTTCCTTTATTGACACACAATCCGACCTCAGGAAATTATCTCCTCCATTGCAGGTGCTGATTTTGCCACCCACTGTCAGGCCCTCCTCTCTACATAATCCCATTTGCTCTCCCCACACAGAAAAACCTTTTATGAATAATGATCTATATGCCTGCAATCATATTTTGGGGTGTTACCCCCTAGTCAGGACTCCTTTCATATGAAGTCCACCTAAATTAGGTAGTTCAAACCACACCTCCTCCCCCGGCGGAAAAGTCCCGCCGCCCCAGACCTAGAGACACGAGGGAGGGCGACGGCATCAGCCCGCCTCAGCCGGGCCCTGCACACCACAGCCCCGAGGCGGCGGGGGTGACGGGGTGGCCCCCACCATCTCCGGGAGACGGAGGGGTATCACCGATCAAACGATCCCGACAAGGAGGGGGGCCC